>NC_066584.1:427761318-428061318 GCF_024323335.1 Lathyrus oleraceus
ATAGTTTTGAAGGTTATTATAATTTTTTTAAATGAACTTAACAATTAACTATATTTAAAATATTTATATTTGAGTTCGAAATAAAAATATATAATATAAGAAAACTAGTGCGAGACTTTTTCTTTTTATAATAACACCTTTTGTTCGATTTTTCTCAATTTCCATTTTTTTCTTCGAACATTCTTCTACTCTTCGTTTTTGGGAAAATATATTGGTTCAGCAACATCACAATTTTTGTCCATAAAAACTATTTTGTAACCTAATATCACATTTTCCTCTTTATATTCTAATTTGTGCGGTTTTATTATACTCTTGTTCTCATCTCCTTGAAATGCAACACTTAACTCTTTACAACATAAGAAGTTAATTTTATTAAATGCAATTAAATTTCTGTTATTATCGGCTAGTTTTCCAAAAATAACAGAATTTAATTGTTGTGTCACTTTAGTTGTATTTTGAGTTGTATTTTTTTTTGTTATTCTCTCAATATATAAATACTCTTATAATATTCTCAATTCCATTTAATGTCAAATTTACTATTCATCCAATATCATTTTGTTCTCTCTAATACTCTATCAACTTCATCTTCCCTAATTTCTTATCTTCCACCATTAAACTTCAATTTGAGTCTTTATGTTCTAACATTTGGCATCAAGAGCCTGGTTGTCGATCCTAATCCACTGCAACAATGGCAACCGTTTCCAATGATCGAATTCCCACTAATCTCCCGATTCTTGATTCGAAGAACTATGATAAATGGGCAAAACAAATGAAGGTCTTGTTTGGTTATTAAGAGGTGCTTGAGATCGTCATCAATGGAGTTACACAATTAGGGGCAGAGGCTACCGGCATTCAAAGAGCTACACACAAAGAAGAGAAGAAGAAGGATTACAAATCCCTAATCATGATTCATTCGTGTGTTGATAACGACAATTTCGAGAAGGTCGACGATTGTGAATCGGCGAAGCAAGCATGGGAAATCTTGGAGAAAGCATATGTCGGTGTCGTCAAAGCGAAGGTTGTAAGGTTACAAACTTATAAGCGACAGTTCGAGTTAACACAAATGGAAGACAAAGAAACGATCAACGACTACATTACGCGCATTACCTGGTAGTTAATCAAATCAAATCTTGTGGGGAAACGATTCTTGAGCAGATTGTTGTATCGAAAGTATTGCGTTCGTTAACGTCGCGTTTCGACAACATAGTTGTGGCTATTGAAGAATCAAAGGATCTAACAACTTTGAGCAAGGATGAATTACAAAGTTCGTTAGAGGCACATGAACAAATGATGGATGAGAGAGGCGCCGACAAAGCCAAAGCGGAGATTGATTTGCAAGCGCGTTTCAATGAAAAGAATAAGAGGTCGAAAGGAAAACTTACGGCGAGAGGTAAATCAAATTTTCAGAATTTTGGTTCAAACGATTCGAAAAATTCAAAGCATTCGACGAGTGAAAAGGGTGAAAGTAGCTCCAAGGATAGTGGTCATAGCAATGGTTTTAAGAAGCGTGATATGAGTAAAGTGCAATGCTACAAGTGTAGAAAGTTTGGACACTTTGCAAATTCTTGTCGTGGTAAATTAAATAAGAATCACAATAATGAAGCCAAGGTTGCTAGGGAATGTAGCACCTCAAATTTGCCCTCACTCATTCATGCATTCATTCATTTTTTTAGGTCATTTATCATTCCATATTGCATTGCATCATATCAATAAGATTTGGCATCAAGAGAATCCTTTGTGCAAAAGAGCAAGTCTTTCCTTGAGATGAAGTCCACATGATTATTCTATAAAGAGCTTATATGAGCTAGGGTTTCATTTTGAAGCCATTTCATCAGGTGGTTAAGGTTCAAGTTCACCAAGGCATTCCAAGTCATCTGAAGACCATAAAAGTCAACTATGCAGTCAACTGAGGGCTTTGAGGTGGGGAAATGATTTGAAGCATCTCAATCATGATCAAAGAAGTCCATTTGTCATTTCAAACATCTATCTTGAAGATTTTGAAGTCATGGCAAAAGTTTCCAAAAATGGAAAGTGACCTGTAATTTCAAGTTTCCAAAAATGGCAAGTTTCTGGTCCACATTCAACTTGGCTTATCAACATCAAAGAAGCTTCAAATGGATTTTTGGTGAACATGAAAGTTGAAGATCTTTCTCTCCTATTTTCAAAAAGTCCTAGATCATAGTCATCTGATGATTGGTTGAGAAGTTATGGCCAAATGATCACAAAGTATGCATGGAAGTTCAACATGGCATAACTTTTGATTCAAAACTCCAAATTGGTCCACTCTTTTTGCAAAATGCTCCTTGTGACCAATACTTTCCAAATGAACCATTGCCTTGCATGGAAAAAGCTCATGTGATAACTTGTTCATTCATGTACATTTTGGAGGGAAATTCAAGAATTCAAATTTGGTTGATGCTACAAACAAAATACCAATCCCATCTTGATTGTTGCATGATTTTAAGTGAATTTGTACCCTTGCATGGCACTGTTCACGTATGGATTGTACATGCTACCTCACACTTGCCATTTTTGCAAAACACCTCTCATTTCACTAATCTCAATTAACCAAAGCCTAATTTGATTAACAGCATGATTAGCACATCATATATAAGCCTAATCATAACTGCATTTGCCATAACAACACATTTCATATCTGAAATTCAATCTTCCCTCCATTTTTTCTCTCACTTCAAACTTCAATTTTCTTCACACAATTCATCGATTTCTTTGCATAATCATGATTATGGAGTATCATTGAGCAAGAATCCATGTTTGGTTTAAAGAATTTGGTCCAAATTTGAGCAGATCGAAAGCATGAACATGTTGATGGAGCTTGAGAATTGAGCTAGATCCACGTGCCTTCAACCACTATTTCTTGCTTAAAGCTTCTATAGAGGTTCAGTGGAGTAGATCTGGAGACTTTGAAGGCTTGAACACACGATTTCCATCACTGCCACTTCAAGTAAGTGAGATTTCGACCTCTCTTTTTTGCCAATTTCTTGTGATAAATGCGTAGATCTTGCATCCCTGAGCATGCTGATGTGTTTGGATTTGAAAACGGATGAAAAATGAACACGTATGGTTGATTTAAAGTTTTGCACATGATTAAGTTTCTCTTCGATCCAGAAAATCTAGAGAGAATTAGGAGATTTGGATTGTAGATTTGAGATCAGCGTTGCAAGAGATTTCCAACGGTATATAGTTTGCAAAAATCTGGAAAAAATAATTGGATCTCCTCCGCCTTGACGGCCGGAGAAGACGGTTGTTACCGCCGTCCTCCGCCGTCTGTAACAGGCTAGGGTTTCGTGGCCAAAACGCTGCGTTTTGGCACCAAGCGCTTCTTGACCTAGCGCGCTTGGGTTCGATCCTGGCGTGTGTGTTTTTGTGGATTTAATTTGATATTCTTCCGGATCTTCCTTGGCCTGAGTTAGATTCCTGGCAATGTGTTTTGTGAATTTAATTTTTTTGAGCGTCTTTTGTCAACCTTCATGGCATGTGTTCGAACCTGGCTGATTGCATTTTGCTGATTTCATTTGAATCCAATGTTTCCCTCCTATTTTCATGCATGATCCATTTTATTTGTTCTAATTTAAAAAATCACAAAAAATAGTAGACATGTCCAAATTGATTCCAATTTTTTTCTACATGTTTGTTTTAATGTCTAGTATTTTTTCATATTATTTCCATGATTTGTTTGCTTCTGGATTTTTATTTGTTGATTTTTGATTGAACATTGTGTTATATTGATATGTCATAATGAATGCTTTGTAAAATGCTCATTGTTAATCCAATTGACTTGAAATTTGGCATGTTTGATCTTAACATGTGATATGATTATTTGGCTTTAGTTTGGAATTTTTATCATATGCCATCACTGTTTTGGACACATGAACATGTAGTGTGACAATTTGTGTCACATTTTGAGCCTTGCATTTGTGCATTTTTGTTTACCTATCATTTGAGATCTTCTGGATTTGATTTTTTGCATGATGTGCATTCATAATATTAGTAACTTGCATTAAAAATTTCATAGCCATTGGATTCTTTTATGTTTTGATTTGGATTTTCTAATTTGATTGTCCATTTTGTGCTCATTTGTTGGTCTTTGTTTCATGTTGATCATTTGATGCCTTTGCCTTATGAATTGGTCTTGGTCCTTTTGAGGACATCTTGTTGATTGTTTGAATGTGCTTCATGTGAAATATTGACTTCTGTTTTGGTCATTTGACTTGCTTTTGAACCTAGTCTTGGTACTAGTGGCTTGTACACATACTAATTGTGCTTTGTGTTTCAGGTTTGAGCATTTGGCACTAATGGTTGGTTTGGTTTCACTTTGTGAGATGCCAATACCTTTGATTACTAACTCTGGTTGTGTTGTAGGTCCATTGATGTGATAAACTCACTTGAGTGCTTGCACTAATGACTTGCATTGTGTAGATGTTGGAAAGTTCCACTGTTGTTGTCTGTTGGTTTTCTGAATACAACATTAACTGTTTGGCTTTTGTACAGGTACATTAGTTGCTAGCTTTGCTTTTGCTTAAGCTTTGGAGTGTGGTTGATACACCATTAAGGTAGTTTAGCCCTTTTACTCCATGTAGTCTGGAAGTCCTGTCACCTTTTTGGCAGGCATTTGGCTGAAGTCCTCCTTATGAGGCTATGATTGTGATTGTTTACATTTGTGCCAAAGACCTCCAAGTGAGGCATGTTACTTGATAAGACCTCAAGATGAGGCAATTGACAGATAGAAGGGATTTGCAATCGATCCCCTGTTATTCAGTGAGTCGTTCTTTATGCTCGCACTACGTGTTGATGCTCTTGAACAATGTACCCAAGATCTTTGTGTAGAGTCAGTCAAGTGGAATAGGGTCCCTCTTTCTGGATCCCCACGCTTTCTTTGATTTGAGCTCACCCAGGCCAGGGTTAAGAGCATGAGGTCTAATCCTCAGTACCATATTTGATCAGCTTCACCCTAACTCTCAATGTTAGTGGTTAAAAGCTTCAGCATACCCCTACAGTTTTGGCTTGTTTGTCGAGGTTGATATGACCCCTCTTGACTAAAGCCCAACCGTTTGTCTGAGCCTCTTGTATGTATATAGTGTGTGATGCTTGATCATTTGTGATTGGTGTTTATTTGCTGTTTTGAGCTGACTTGCTGCCTGTGTGAGTTAGGTTCTGATTAGAGACCTCAACTTAGGGATTACTGATTGCATGACAACTTTTAGGCTCGAGTCTTAGTCTCCCTATTAGTTTGTTTGCTTCCCTGGTCTCTCGTTAGGAGAGAGTTTCTCCCCTGTTAAGGGGAACTACGTCGCCCTGATTCTCATACCAGATGAGATACGTAGGCAGAAGATCGAGCGAGATCTCTCCGGGCAACCTTTTCTTTTTTTTATGACAACTATTAGGCTCGAGTTCCAGACTCCCTATTAGTTTGTTTGTTCAACCTTTTCTTTTTTTTGTGACAACTATTAGGCTCAAGTTCCAGACTCCCTATTAGTTTATTTGTTCACCCTTTTTCTTTTTCAACCTTTGTGTTTCTTCGACGTCTCAGCGTCTCTTTGTGTTTGTGTGACAACTATTAGGCTCGAGTTCCAGACTCCCTATTAGTTTGTTTGTTCAACCTTTTTTTTGTGGCAACTATTAGGCTCGAGTTCCAGACTCCCTATTAGTTTGTTTGTTCACCCTTTTTCTTTTTCACCCTTTTGTTTTTTTGTGTGTGTTCAAGCTTTTTGTTTCTTTTGACGTCTCAGCGTCTCTTTGTGTTTGTGCGACAACTATTAGGCTCGAGTTCCAGACTCCCTATTAGTTTGTCAATCTGATAACCTTTTTCTTTGGTGTTCGCTAGTTAGCGGGTACTATTGTTTGGAGTCGGATATAAGTCCATGTATTGGCATTCTGTTTCCTTGTTTGTGGTTTTTGTTTGGAGTCGGATATAAGCCCATGTATTGGCATTCTGTTTCCTTGTGAGTGTTTCTCTTGACGTCTCAGCGTCTCTTTTCGGTGTTTTGTTTCGGCGTGCGTTAGCCGAGCTACGAGTGCTCTGATTCTTACTCTGGATAGAGAAGATACGTAGGCATAGGATGCGATATCCTAGCGAGCATGTTTCCCATTTCCCCGAACTACGTTGACTCTGATGTTTGTTTCCGACAAACTACGTAAGCCCAGGATGCAACATCCTGCCGAGTCCAATTCCTCCATCTTCTTTCACCTGTTTCTTATTCCAGTTTGTGCAGTTTTTGAGCAGTTTATTAGCAACCTTTTCCTATTCTTTTGAGCGTGGATCCCGTCGAGTACGGCGGACGTGAGGGGTGCTAATACCTTCCCTTTGCGTAACCGACTCGTGTACCTTACAATCTCTGGCCGTAAGACCGTTCCTTTCCCTTTCTTAGGTTAGTCCCGCGCTCCCTTTCCGTCAGAGGATGAATAGCGTCGGTGGCGGCTCTGTAAACATGTTTTTTTCCGCCGATTGTTTTTCGCGTTGCGACAGCTGGCGACTCTGCTGGGGACACATGAAGTTGACCTATTGCTGGTCCATCTTCCCTAAGCGATTCAATCCTAGCGCTCCTTGGAGTAGTTTTGGTTGCTTTTACTGCTTTATTTATTGCATTTATGATTATTATACTATGATTGTATATATTTGCATATATGTTTGCATGCATCATATTATTACTGTGCTGGATTCTGGACAGGTTTGGTTCCTATGATTTGGGGTGGGTGTTCTGAGTGGGGCTAAAACCCAGGCCCGAGTATACACCTAGGATTAGCGTGGTCTCATGTTTCCTCACATGTTGTATGACATGATGTTGCGACATGACATACCACAGCCGGACGAGGTTCTTTTGAGAGAGTCTTTCCGTTTGGAGTTATCCACTCTGGTTGGATTACCTCTTTTGAGCTGTTGACTTCGGTGACCGTTCTTTCCCGGATCTTTGGTTTAGATGATCTTATGAGAGCTACAACGGCACACCCGAAAGGGCAAACCCGTTGAGTATCTTGCCCGATTGTCGAGACCATTATCCACCTTAGGATGACCTTATTAGAATTCACTTGTGAGGGGAGGGTTTGATTCCTACAGATACAGGCTCTGTCAGTGATTCTGTGATGGTGACTCTAGTTCAGTCGGATTTATGGATATTTATTTTTGGGACGCCGGAGGTCTGTCCGTGGTATTTATCAGCGGGTTCCGTTTATTTCGGATCCCCGGGTTGAATTTGAGGATACTTGTCCAAACGATGACTTGTTCTGTTGGTGACCGTGTCTTGTTGGTGACCGTTGGTTCTGAAGTATGGGTTCTAAGTTGATGACCATGTTCTACGGTTCCCGGTTCCGAATTCATGCTGAAGTTCCCATCCTATGCCTTGTGATACACAACCGACCAGTCATAGTTTCATCATTTTGCATCATAGCATGTTTATTTTCAACAAAAAAAAATGCGTAAAAAGGGAAAAAGTTAACCCGCATATGCATATCCTTTTTCAGGTTCATTCACGATGAAACATAGCATACGCATCATACACATATCATTCTTGCATCATTACAGGTATTCTTGAAGAGGATTTCTCATTCTGGTTCCCTTTTTAGGCAGGATTGCTGAGCACCGTCCGCACCGTTACGCAACGAGGCTGAATCAACAGAAGATCATGGATCAGGTTCAAGCAGAACTAGCAGAGATGAGGGCCAGCATGACCCAATTCATGAGTATGATGCAAGGGGTAGTGCGAGGGCAAGAGGAACTCCGAGCCTTGGCCCAGAGACAAGAAGCTGTGATTCCCCCGGTCGGTCAGAATCCTCCAGAAGAAGCCCTTGTCAATGACACCGCTACTGCCACCATCCCTGTCAACAACTATGCTACTGGTGACGAACTGCGTGGTATTAGAATCAATGGATAACCCATCACTGCAGAGGCTGCTAATGCTCGAGCGGCACGTGCTTCAGCTCGCCATCCTTCTCATTTGGTTGACAGGCAGGAAGATATGTTCAATGTTCTCAGTGATGATGATGAATTGGGAAAGGCGGAAGAGAGAGATAGAAAGGTTGACGCCCTTGCTGAAAAGATTCGCGCCATGGAGTGCCAGAATTCTTTGGGCTTTGATGTTACTAACATGGGTTTAGTTGATGGGTTGAGAATCCCGTATAAGTTCAAAGCGCCATCTTTCGAAAAATATAATGGCACTTCTTGTCCCAGAACTCATGTGCAAGCTTACTACCGTAAGATATCCGCATATACTGATGATGAAAAAATGTGGATGTACTTTTTCCAAGACAGCTTGTCTGGAGCATCTTTGGATTGGTACATGGACTTGAAAAGAGAATCTGTTAGAAGCTGGAGAGACTTAGGTGAAGCTTTTCTGAGGCAGTACAAGCACAATATAGACATGGCTCCGAGCAGAACCCAATTGCAGAGTTTATTTCAGAAGACTGGTGAGAGCTTCAAGGAATGTACCTAGAGGTGGCGTGAACTGGCTGCGAGAGTGCAACCTCCGATGTTAGAGAGAGAATTGACTGATATGTTTATTGGAACCCTGCAAGGTGTGTTCATGGATCGTATGGGAAGTTGCCAGTTTGGTAGCTTTTCGGATGTTGTGATATGCGGAGAGAGAACTGAAAGCCTTATCAAAGCGGGAAAAATCCACGACCCCGGTTCTTCAAGTTCTTCAAGTACTAAGAAACCATTTTCGGGGACACCCAGAAGGAGAGAGGGTGAGACAAATGCTGTACATAATCGGAGAAATGGGAACAGAGGACAACAATACCGTCAAGTTGTTGCCGTGACTATTCCAGCAACCCAACCTCAACAACAACCAAGAGGACCACCACAACAACAACAGCAATGCCAATTCCAACCAAGACAAAAAATGCCAGATCGTCATTTTGATCCGTTGCCAATGACTTATGCTGAATTACTCCCTGAGCTGCTCAGGTTAAAGTTTGTTGAACTTCGCACTATGGCTCCATTAACGAGGATTCCCGCTGGGTATGATGCTAACGTCCGTTGTGATTTTCATTCTGGTGCACCAGGGCATCACATCGAGAATTGTCGGGCTTTTCACCATAAAGTTCAGGATTTGATTGATGCCAAGGCGATTAACTTTGCTCCTGTTCTGAATGTGGTGAATAATCCTATGCCTCAGCATGGTGGGCCCAGAGTAAACAAAGATGAGGAAGTTTTGGACTTGGTAGTCGATGTTGATGACGTTCAGACTTCGTTGTTTGTGGTGAAGGAACGTCTGCTTAGAGGGGGAGTGTTCCCGGGATGTGACGAGAGTTGTTAAGATTGTGGCAATCATGAAAACGGCTGTGGGAAATTGAAAAGAGGTATCCAGGGACTGATGGATGAGGGTTGTTTACAGTTTGGTCGAGTAGCGAAAGACCGTGGAGAGATATCAACTGTTACCATTTACTTTACACTGTCAGAAGGTCTTGTACGTGCTCCAAGAACTGTTAATGCGCCTGTGACTATTGGTACTCCTGTGACCGTAGCTGCGCCCGTGACCATATCTGCTCCGGTGACTGTTGGTGCTCCTACCACCATGTTGCTTCTAGTGGAAGACTTTTTGAGAATGGTAGAGCAATTCCGTGGCAATATGACAATGCTTTTCGCAGTAATAGAAGACCAGAGAATCAGACCAGATCAGTAAATCATGCTCCAGTGACGATTGGTTCATCAGATAAGACTCCCGTAACAGTTGGTTCGGCTGTGGGTAATGTGGGAGGACCCGGAGGGTTTACGAGAAGTGGTTGTTTGTTTGCACCTCAGGTTCCGAAGGATAACAATGTTGAGGCTCTTGCTAGAGCAAAAGGAAAACAAGTTGTGGTTGAGGAAGAACCAGTGCGAAAGGAAGTGCCCGAGGGTTCTTTTGAGAAAGACGTAGAGGAATTTATGAAAATTATCAAGAAGAGTGATTACAAGATTGTGGATCAGTTGAACCAGACATCGTCAAAAATCTCTATTCTCTCTCTGTTAATGTGTTCTGAAGCACATCGTAACGCCCTGTTGAAAATGTTGAATATGGCTTACGTGCCTCAAGAGATTTCTGTTAACCAGCTCGAAGGTGTTATTGCAAATGTTAACACGAGACATGGTTTGGGATTCACAGATCTAGACTTGACACCTGAGGGTCGCAATCACAATAGAGCTCTGCATATCACGATGGAATGCAAAGGCGCGGTGTTGCCGCATGTGTTGGTTGATACCGGTTCTTCTTTGAATGTGTTGCCCAAGAAGGTTCTGAGTAAGCTTGATGTCGAAGGGGTTGTTCTCACACCAAGTGATCTTATTGTCCGTGCTTTTGATGGATCCAAGCGATCAGTTTTTGGTGAAGTCACGTTGCCTGTGAAGATCGGCCCGGAAGTGTTTGATATTGTCTTCTATGTGATGGATATTCAACCAGCATATAGTTGTCTTTTGGGGCGTCCCTGGATACATGGGGCCGGAGCAGTTTCTTCGACTCTCCATCAAAAGCTTAAATATGTGTGGAATGGTCAGGTTGTGACCATGTGTGGCGAAGAGGACATCCTTGTGAGCCATTTATCCTCCTTCAAATATGTGGAGATGGATGGCGAAATTCATGAAACTATATGTCAAGCTTTTGAGACTGTCAGTATTGAGAAGGTGGATTTTGTTGAACAAAAGAAAACGGGTACCTCGATTGCGTCCTGTCATACCCCGATTTTGGTCCTAAATCTTTTATGTTTGTTTGGCATGCTTGGCCTAACCTTACTTTGGTTTTATATGAGGATTGTTTTTTTGATCCAAAGTCATGGTGTTGTGATTATGGATACATCTATGGTCTGGGTCATCTGCCAGTCAAGTTATTGGTTCATGGATACTATGCCAAAACCCTAACCTTATGGTCTCATTTCATGGTTTTGTTCATACACATTATCAATCAAGGCATTTTCTTTTCAAAAGTCAAACATTCAAGTCATGATTAAACCAATTGTGAAAACCAACTTCAAACCATTTTGTTAATCCATTTCAATTTATTTCATGTCATTGTAAACCATTACATGTGATTCCATACAAGAAAATACAAAATTTGGCATTTTTGACCAACTGTTGACTTCGGTCAACAGTTGACTTTTTGGTCAACTTTGACCAAAGTCAACCCAAATTCATTAAACCCTAAATTTCACCCTAACCACTTATTCATTGTCCATTTACAAATGAAATATAAAGAAAATACATTTTTTAACCATTTGTTGACTTTGGTCAATAGTTGACTTTTTTTGGTCAACTTTGACCAAAGTCAACTTTCACTTGCTCTTGCCCATCCAACTTGGCCTGACCCTTCTTTTTCAATACATCATCCAATTCTCACGTTTGTTGATGTTTTATTGGTAGCTTCCATTACAAGTAACACATGTGGTGCACCATGCTTTGTAGCTTTTGAACCCTTAACCATTTGCCTTTGGCCTGCCCCTAACCATTGACCAAGGAGTCCCCTAACAGTTCAACCATTGTCCTTTGCTCATGTCCTTTGGCTACAACAAGAACCTCACACTTGTGCAACAAAATCATGGATGCAGATGGTCTAGCCAATGCTGTTGCCACAATCATGTCACATCCTGCTTTGCAACAGCACCATACCATCGTCATCATGCTAGCCTGCTACAACACATCTGCTGCCACAAACTGATCAGGAAATGGCCATGGATTAGCAAGGTTGCATATCATTCATATCAGTCTGCAAAAATACAAATAAGCCCAAGTTAACTTGCAGTCATGTTCATTGCTTGGTACCACATTAAGATACCAAAACCTGTTACAGCATGACCAAGCTAATCCTTTAAAACATGTTTTCAAGGCCAGGGCTACCAGTTGGCATGCCCCATATTGCAACCTAGTTCAACTTGACCTGTTGCAGCAAACCAAAGCCATGCTAGCATCTAACTGCTTCAACCCAACCTTAAAAATCTGCATTGGAATAACACAGTCCATTACAGTTCAAAGAATCATGGAAGGCGGTTGCAATGCAATAAGGACATTCACATACGCATGTACTTTTCAGCAACCACAACACCATGTTGGATGCACAAACCAATTCAGCAAACAAGAAGACCAACCTTTACCCTGCTGAACTGGCCCTGCATTCACCACAAACAGGTACCATTATCACATAATCATGTACTGTGCTTATATTGTTTGTTTGGACAAGACATTTCAATTGGATTTGGCCTTGAACTCCTCTTGGTAAACATCCTGCCATCATAGTCCTATAGCAGGCCTGACCAAAGCTGATCTTGCCATTTGAGGCACTGTAGAATCACATCCAGGCCCTTGAGAATTCCAGCCTAACCTGGACATTACCTACAACATGTGAAGTATGTCAAGTCACAGATGGACATGGATGTACATCATTCATTGCAGCATGACCATCACTTGTTATCTGAAGCAAACCCTACCAGTAAGGGAACCAACCAAACATGACATTACCTGCAGCAACTCATCATGGTCTTGCATCCTGCAGTTAGGAAACCAGCTGCAATCTTGAGGCTCTACCAAACCAGCAGGTGAGAGAAGTGGTCAAGTGTGGATGAAATTGGGCTAGACACCATTGGTAGCTGCAACATTCAGCAGGAACCAATCCTGCACCAAAACCAAAACCCGCTGAGAAAAGATCATCCTTTTGCATCCTTAGAGCAGTCCAAGACATGGTATGAATTAGCTTGGTCAATGCAACTCAAAATCCATTAGCAATAGCTGACCATTAACCTTGCCCAATGTAACATGCAAAGGTTAAATGTTGCAACCAATGAGACCAACCCCAACCAACTAGCCTAACACCAGCTGCCACTTGACATCACAAGCAGGAAATGCAGAAGAATAAAAGATGGTACCTGAGCTCCTTGTTACCATAATCCTGTTGAACAACAAGCAACTCATTAATTGCCATGATAAGTGTATTGAAATACTACCTGCAACATGTTACCAATCCAATGTCATTTGACCACATTCATCAAAAAAATCAGTTGGTTCTTGTAAGCATCCTTCCTGCATTGTTGTTGCTTATCACCAAGCTAAGTTAGTAGTCATGATGGAATTCCTGTCAGTTGGAGCAAGTCAAGAGAAAACACAGAAATACAACAGTGAAATGGAGACTTAGGGTATATCAACCATACCTGCAGAAGTATGAACCACTTGTGCAATGAGATAATGGGATGAGTTGTTAACTGTTGCACCATTGCCTTGAGCTGTGAACACAATAGGTTTGTTTGGAATTGAGAACAAATCCTGCAGCCAGCATTCCACACTCTCATGTTGCATTGAGAAGGGTCATAACAGGGCACACTTTGGAGCCAAGTGATGTCCAAGGTTGCACCACACTTTACCATGGCCAAACCTTGAGTTAGAATAGGAGGAAAACAGGTGAGGGCAAAGTGAAGTTATGCCTTTGAAAACCTTGATTCACACTGCAAGAAGCATTAGCCAAAAGCTGCATTACCAAGATATGAACAAAAGAGCAGCATAACAGGGCAAGAGCACAAGGGATAGCCATGGAATTACCAATCCGGCACCTCACAAGCCATTGGATCCATTGGATTCAAAACCAGTTCAGACCTATTACAAAACATGACGACCAAATTGAATTCATGCCAATTATGGCCAAATGACAATACTCAACAGCATACACTGACCAACAGGATTACATCAACACCAGCTGCACACCATCAATCCAATGTCAGGCCATGGAGTGTGTTAGCTTACCAAACCTGAATCATGTTAGCAAAACCACCAGCTATGACAATAGAAACCAGGTGACTAACTTAAAATCTAAACCAAGACCACAAGTAAGCCACAACATCATTACATGTGTGTGGTAGCTCATGACCACAAAACCTGCATCAAAACTGCACCCTGTTCAAGAAGAATCAAAGCAACAAAAATACAGGGCAATGGAAACCTAACAGCAGACCATGATAAGTTGTCAGTAAGCTATCAACATTGGGCTATCAAGATATGTGCATACCAGTTCCTAAGCCTACCCAATTGTGTTACACCAACAAGACCAAGTCAGACACATTGCAAGACCACCACATCCATGTGCTACAATGTGAAAATCATATACCAAATACAGAGTCACATTGAGGCTAGCCACTGAATGCAAACTCAGTTGTGCAACAAGTAAAACCAAGGAATGGGAATGCCTTACCTGCTATAGGGACATTGGCCAGGTTGGAGTTTGGAGCAGCATACCACTCTAGATTCATCATATCGGGCATCCAAGTTATCCTAAGCCAGTTCTTGTTGTTGCACTGCCATAGTAGGTCCACATGCCAAATGAGTTGATTTGCAACCAACATTGCTATGCTGCAAAAGCACTCAAACAAAGATATACCAATACCATGCTCAAACTTACACCAACATGTTGTAATGATAGTTATGTACAAACAAACAAGCAAGTCAATGCTAGGCCTGGAGCAAAATCAACACTGTAAAAGAATCACATAACCATGCAAGAATTTCAATAAACCTTGGTCCATGACAGGTTGTGTATGAGTTACTTGTGACCCTGCTAAGCTAGTTGAGCAACAAATTCATGAGTCCAAAGCAAAGTCACTTGAAAGCAAAACCAAAGCTTCATACAAAAAAGCCATACTTACCACCTGATGAATTGAATAAAGGGGTCCAGCAGGGCAATGGAAGGCCAATTCAAGCATGTTGCAGCAAAACAAGTGAAGACACCATTTTCACTGCAGTAAAAAGGTAGTTAATTAGCCAGCAATAAAATCCAAAAGTCAGAAAAATCCCAAAACAGAATAGAGACAAAAACAAAGAAGAAGGCACATGCTCAGGTTACCTGTTCCAGCTCCAAGTATCAAACGAGATGGACCAATTTCTGAACATCCAAAGTGCTCTGCAGAGTTACTCTTTTGGAACCCAAGGCATTTTTGAAACCCTAATTCACAGAACATAAGTAGAAGGAAGAGAATCAGTAAGAAAAACAACAGAAGTACCTCGAGGCGAAAATCTGAGAAGAAACCCTAAAAATCCCAAGAGTGATTACCTGGAGGCCAGCGTTTGCACGTCCTACACCGCCACCACTGCGATATTTTGTAAGGATTTTTCTTTCTCTCTATCTTTCTCATATGCTTGTTGTCTGAAAATATTTGTGAGAGTTGAGGGAGTTCGATTCACTGAGTTGGAGAGCGTGAGAGGGTTTTGTTGATGTCATAAGAAGGATGAGTTTCGAGTGCGTGAGATTGCCATTGTTGGGGAAGGTGGAGTTCGTAAGGTGAGAGAGATGAGAAGAAGACGAGCTTCTGTTTTGCTTTTTTTCGTTTCCATTTTTCTGTTTTCTTTTTTTTAATTTTTTTAATTTTTTTAATTTTTTTAATTTTTTTTTAATTTGTTTTTTAACAGAAAAAAAAAAACATAAAAATGTTTATATGTTTTTTTTTTGTTTTTTTTGTTTTAGCCGGTTCATATATTTAAGGTAGTATTTCACTAGCATATGATCTTGAGTGGTCTGGTGGAGAGGAGTGATTTCATGGTCTTGAGTGGGGTGGGTTCAATACCCGGATTTGTTGCTTTGGTTTTCCAACATTTTTTGATCTTTCCATATTTTTCTAGCCTTACCATTTAACTAACATGTTTCTATCATTTATTCATTTTTATTGTTTTATTTTTAATATGACTTATGTGATTATTCATTTTTTTTAGGATCTATGTGAATTATTATATTTGTGTTTGTTCATTTCATTTGTACAAATGATTTGCCTTTATGTGTGGGTTATGTTACAATCCTGATAAATCATCACAATCTCATTGATAAAAAAACCATTCAAAACCATTTTAAAATTAAAAAACATATTTTCTCGATTTAATATCGAGCCCATTTTTTACACCCTTGTAAGTCGATTGCTTTTTAAGCATCGCCATCGACCTCACATAGCTTACTCTTGGGCTTTCTTACAATGAGTCGGTTCCCTTACACTTACACTCATACGTTGTTTAATGCTCATTCATTTCATTTCTTTGATTATTTGATTTGATCACATACTTGTTTAAATATCTTATTGTCTGATTGACTGTTGCCTACTTGTATGATGTATGAGGCATATATTTATGTTGTTTGATTGCCATGACAACCCCCATTCATAACAAATGTATCCCTCTCCCAAGAAATGTATAATATTTTTTCATTCTTTATTCATCTGTTAATACAAGAATTAAAATGAACATTCGATAACCATTTCAAAGCAAGATCAAAACCTCGATCCAACGTCGAGTAATCATTTTTCAAAACCTAACAGAACCAGCACGTATTCATCCACCCTTTTGTAAGTCGATTGCTTTATGCATCGCCATCAACCTTGTAAGTCGATTGCTTTATGCATCGCCATCAACCTTGTAAGTCGATTGCTTCATGCATCGCCATCTACCCTTATCCCTAACACTTCTCTTTGCTCCACTCATCAACTCTTGTTCTGATTAGGTAGCACCCATTAGATAGAACCCTTTGTATGATAACATAGGTAGGATTCCCATATCCCTTTGTATGATAACATAGGTAGGATTCCCATATCCTTTTGTATGCTAATATTAGGTAGATGTTCCCATTTGTAAATCCTAACACTTAAGTACATATTGCATGACAACTCTAGGGCAGAGCTTCCCCACTTCTAGACCTTTCCGAGCGTCTCCGATCTTGTGGCATGTAGTCCGTTCTATTGCAAAGAGGTAACTGCCTAAGACTCGATTCAACGAGCTGCGACACCTATTGCTAGGACGTGAACACATTGTCCACTCTCCTTTGACACAACCGGTGTCCTCCTTTGTAAGTCCATATTCAGATGGCAATCGTTCCAGGGGAACTACGTCGCCCTGATTCTCATACCAGATGAGGTACGTAGGCAGGAGATCGTGCGAGATCTCTCCGGGCACCCTTTTCCTTTTTTGTGTGTGTTTGCTTGACAGTTGCTAGGCTCGAGTTCCCGACTCCTTAGTAACTTGTTGCTTGTTTCTTCTTGTGTGTGTTAGGATATGGATGTAAGCCCAGCGATTGGCATTCCGTATCCTATTGTTGAGTGCTTGGAGTCCGGTATAAGTCCATCAAGTGGCATCTGGTTTCCAGTGTGGGTTTGTTTGGTTCGGAAGCTGATGTAAGTCCAGCGATTGGCATTCGGGTTCCATGTTTGCCTTTTGTGTTTTGTTTTGTTTCGGCGTGCGTGAGCCGAACTACGGCAACTCTGATTCTCATGTTCAGATGAGATACGTAGGCACAAGATGCGATGTCTTGCCGAGTTTGACTAACAACTAACAACTAATCCTTGTTTGCTCTCGCCCTCGTTGCGATCGAGACATTCCCTTTCTCTCGCCCTCGTTGCGATCGAGACTTTCCTTTTCTCTTGCCCTAGTTGCAATCGAGACCTTTGTTCCCGTAGTTAGCCGAACTACATTATGCTCTGGTTCTCACTCCCGATGAGATATGTAGGCATAAGACGCGATGTCTTAGCGAGCACACATCTCTTTCACCCATAGGTAGCCGAGCTACGAAGACTCTGATTCTCATTCCAGATGAGATACGTATGTAGTGGATGCGACATCCGTGCGAGTCATTTTCTTTGACCCTTTCTTTTAGTAAATAGTACATTAGATAAACACACACCCTTTAGACAAGAAACAACAAGAGTGGATCCCGTAGAGTACTACGGATGCGTAGGGGTGCTAATACCTTCCCTTCGCATAATCGACTCCCGAACCCAAGATTTGGTTGCGAGACCTTGTCTTTTCCTTTCCTTTTCTCCAGGTTTACTTCGAACGTTTCCTTTCCCTCTTTTGGGATAAATAACGCACGGTGGCGACTCTTCTGTCATCATTTTCTCTCGCCGGTTGTTTTTTCGCACCTCTGTATTTTTCAGGTTGCGACAGCTGGCGACTCTGCTGGGGACCCGGTTTCCCTAAGCGAGTCCCTCCTAGCTTTTGTAGGTTTCTTGTTTGTTGGGTGTTTATTCTTTTGTACAGTTATTTATTTTCAGCATTTACCTGCTTTACCTTATTGCATTCATGTACATATGTTTGTTGTATCTGTGGGTTCTGTGGGTTGTTTGTTTGTTGGGTTGGGACTGTTCTATGAGAGATAAGCCCACTACCCAGGCTTGAGTGTACACATAGGTGTTAGAGTGGATAGTCATGAGGCTTGCGTGATATGTTGCTACGTTAAGTCGTTCATGAAACCCACATTCTAGACGAGGTTTCTGTTGGATATATTTTGTCCTATGGGTGTTCCATAACGACAGATATTCCTTTAGAAATCATCGACTCTGGTGACCATTTCCCGAGAACTCAGTCGAGGCCTCTCCTCCGAGACGCGTTTATGTTAGCTCTGGTGGGCACATTCTCGCTGCTCAATCCGAGGACCCCGAGACTGGGAACTTGCTTTAGGATATCCTGTTGAGGGGAGTCAGCAGAGGTCTTTTATCCCGTAATAATGCCAAACCTTCAGTGGTAAACGTATTATTCTCGACTGAAGGGCTAAAGCTGACAAACTTCTGTTCTTAGAACCTACCAATGAAGGGCGGGCTAAATTCAGGAAAACCTTAACCTCCAACCAACCCGGATTTCTGGAGCAGAGTTTTGATCTTATTCTTCAGTGGGTTTTCTCTTCAGACAGTGCAACCCGACAGTTGCTCAAGCGGATACAGCAGTCCTGATTTCCATGTCACTGCATTGCATCGCATCATTCTGCATTCATATCATTTAACACATGTTTATCCATTTCTAGGGGGTTTACATCTTCTTCTTGATTCCGGTCGGGTTTTTCTGGTTCTCCTGAGATGGATATTGGCAGAAAGAGACATGTCGCCTACAAGTTTCCAGTGGTCTGTCTGGAGCCTATTCAACAACTGATGAAGTTAATGGATCACGATTCTCTAGAAGGATTCCGGAAGGATTACGGTTTGATTCTAAGCTTCGTCAAGGTTCTCCCCAAAGATCAACACGATGCTCTCTTTACACTGCTGCAGTTCTATGACCCTCCATTGAGGTGTTTCACATTCCCGGATTATATTTTGGTCCCTACTTTGGAGGAGATTGCCAGTTTTCTCAGAGTTCCTATCAAGTCACAGTTGTTATTCTATAGTTCTGAGCTTCTGCCCGATCTCAGCATGGTTGCTTCGGCCACATATTTGGGGAAATCAGTCTTGAAGGCTAATATGGGTCAGAAGGGAGGAGTCAGTGGTTTTCATTTGAGTTTCTTACTGGGAGAAGCAAAGAAGAAACTTGAAGACGGTGACCAGAGGGGTTTCAATGCTGTGTTGGCTCTTTGTGTGTATGGGATTGTCCTGTTCCCTAATGTTGCCAAATTTGTGGACATGGACGCAATACGCCTTTTTGTGTTGGGTAATCCAGTGCCGACCTTGTTGGGAGATTTCTTTCATTCGGTGCATCACAGGAATGAGAACAGAAGAGGAGGATTGGTGAATTGTTGTGCGCCTTTGTTTTGTAAGTGGTTCAGTTCCCACCTACCCAAGTCAGGAGCGTTCGTTGATGTCGAGGACTCGTTGAGTTGGTCGAAGAGATTGATGGGGTTGAGAGCTGAAGATATTTCTTGGTGGTCTGACCGGAGCTTGCTTCGGGCGGATATTATTCACAGTTGTGGGAACTTCCCGAATGTACCGTTGGTAGGAAGAAGGGGAGGGATCAACTATAATCCCTCTCTAGCGGTCAGACAGTTTGGATATGCTTTAAGAACTCCGCCTTTGGAAAAGGATGTGGAAGAATCTCTGTTTTTCCATTCTTCACCTGATTTGACTGTGTCCCGTAAGGCAGCTGAGGCCTGGCTCAAGGTGATCAAGAGAGGAAGAACTGTGCTTGGAAAAGGAGATTGTAGAACTTACCCTCAGTATGGAGAGTGGCTTCAAGGAAGAGTCGAAGAGTTGGGTCTGCCGTTTCCTATAGAAGAACCTCTGTATCCACCTACTCCTGCGCAGTCAACAATGGTGAGCCGAGAGGAGTATGACAAATTGAAGAAAGCCATGGAGGAGCTTCAAATTGAAAACTCGGAGTTAAGTGTAAAGTTGCAAGACTATATGCATCAATTTCATGAGGCAGAATATCAGAAGAGGGAAGCCATCAAATTGCAAGAGGAAGCAGAGAGGAAATTAGCTGTGGAGGTGGAATTCTTCAGGAAGACAGACAAGGCCTTGGGATCATCCAGTTTTGAGTTGAAGCGAGTCAAGCAACAATTAATGGATGCTCATGGTAAATTAGCTGGGTGGCAAGAGCGATGGGATGCATTCTCAACTTCTCGGAAGGAAAAGGAGGAGGAGATGGTGACCGAACTGACTGGTCAGATGGAGAAATTGAAGACTTTGCTGAAGGAAAAGAACAATGAGCTTCTGTGCGCCCGTTCTACCAATGGTTACATCACCGATCAACTCAATGAGGCTCGAGGACAGATTGAAGAGCTCAAGGTGTTGGCAGGTTTGAAGAAATCCAGACTTGAAGAGTTATTCGGAGAAGATGATGGGAATTACTACAGAGAGCACATCAACGAGTTGGATGGAGTTATTCACCAAAGGAATCTGCTTATCCGGCGTTTGATAGAATTCCCAGATCATCCTGACACGATAGCATTGCTGGCTGAAGTGAGGAGCAGTCCTTACGGTTTGTACACAGGAGGCTGAGTCCTAATTTTTGCTCCTATCTTTACTTGTTGCTTTGTTGCTGTGTAGTGATGATCCACAGGCTTGTTGTGGAGATCCTCTTTTGGTGTACTATTGACTAAGGCCGTTCTCTTTGAATTTATCTGTATGAAGACCTGCCCTCTATTGCATCTTAATCTCCGAAGTTTATCTACGGCTCGATCTTCTCGTGAGACCGGAATCAAGGGGGTAGAATACCTTTTTGGAAGTGATAAACATGTCATTGCATTAACATATTCATTTGCATATTCTTGCATAACAGGTGTCGCCATGGTGTTCTTATATTATTTGGTGTTCTACTAGCAGGATAGCTGATTCAGGAATCCACCGGTACGGAACCCGCAGAAAGCTATGGAGGGTCTACAAGCAGAACTTGCTGAGATGAGGGTCCGCATGAACCAGTTCATGGACGTGGTTCAGGGAGTAGCGCAAGGACAGCAAGAGATTAGACAAATGATACAAAGGAATCCCGCAACTACTCAACCAGAGGTCGTGACTGATCCTCCAAATGCAGAGGTTAATGGACCGGGGCCTGTCCCGATTCCACATAACAACCTTGATCAACAACCCATCCACGATGATCAAGATGATCAGTTCTTGCTGCCAAAAGACTTTGGCATGGGCCATGGCATGGATCCCATGTTCAGGAGATTAGAGGAGAGGCTGAAGGCGGTGGAAGGACAAAACCCCCATGGGGGTAGATGTTTCTGACTTGGGATTGGTCCCAGGCGTGAGGGTCCCACCGAAGTTCAAAGTCCCAATCTTTGACAAGTACAACGGTAGCTCTTGCCCGAAGACCCATGTGCAAGCTTACTTCCGAAAGATGGTTGCATACTCTGATGACGAGAAGCTACTCATGTACTTCTTCCAGGACAGCCTAGTTGGGGCATCCCTGGAATGGTACATGAGGTTGGATAGAGCCCATATCCGTTGCTGGAGGGATTTGGCGGAGGCTTTTGTGAAGCAATACCAGTATAACGCAGACATGCCCCCGGATAGAACTCAACTCCAGAACCTGTCTCTAAAAAGCAATGAGTGCTTCAGGGAGTACGCTCAACGTTGGAGGGAGACAGCTTCCCGTGTTCAACCCCCCATGTTGGAAACGGAAATGGCCAACATGTTCATGAATACGTTGCCTGGACCTTACCTGGAGCGTCTGGTGGGGTGCAATGCCTCCAACTTTGCTGATGTGGTCTCTACCGGAGAGAGGGTAGAGAATTACCTGAAGACCTACAAGAGCCACAATGGAGATGGATCTTCATCAGGAGTAAAGAAGCCGTTTATGGGAGGACAGAAGCAGAGGGAAGGGGGCGTGAATTCCGTGTCTTCATATCAAAACAGGAGGAATAATTTTCAAAACTATCATCAACAACCGTATGTTACGGCTGTGACCATTCCAGCTGCAGCACCACTACAACAACAACAACCACAACGCCAGCAAACTCAGTATCAGCAACAACCACAACGGCAGCCAGCTCAGTATCAACAACAACAACAACCAGGTAACAGACCAGCCTATCAACAGAGGCAGAGGATGATGGACCGGCGTTTCGACACTCTTCCAATGTCGTGCGCTCAATTGCTTGCTAGTCTTCAACAGCTACAACTTGTGCAGTTACGCACTCTGGCTCCTCCTGTTGGTAGACTTCCGGTGGGTTACGATGCCAATGCTAGGTGCAGCTTCCACTCTGGGGCACCTGGCCATAATATTGAGAACTGCAAAGCTTTTAAGCACGTAGTTCAGGACCTCATTGATTCAAAGGCTATCAGCCTTGCACCGGCTCCTAATGTCGTCAACAATCCCATGCCACAGCATGGTGGTGCAAACCTCAATATGCTGGAAGAAGAAGCCAAGTCCGTTAAGGATGTGTTGAAGTTGAAGACTCCGTTGCTGGAAATTAAGGAATGCTTGTTGAAGGCCGATGTCTTCCCCGGTTGTGGGAAAGGTTGTTCGGAATGCGCTACACAGGGTAAGGATTGTTTGAAGCTGCAGCAGGGTATCCAGGTCTTGCTTGACAATGGTACCCTCCAAGTTGAAGACTTGTCTGCCAAAGAGTTTGCTGAAGGGGTAGTTGAAGAGGTGTTTGAAGACGCTGTTGAAGAATTCACAGATGTTGTTCCTGCTGATTGTGTATTTCCCATTGATGTATTTAATTTTTCAAATGTTGTTGCTGATATACCAAACAATGTGTCTGATCTTGATGTAACTGAACTTGATTCCGGTGTTCCGGATGTTTTTGTTTCAATGAATGAAATTCCCGAGTATGACCATGATGTCGCTACTATCACCATCTTTTACTCGACTAATCAGATCAGTGTGCCAGAAGCGCAACCAGTGCCACCAGTGCGACCGGCCGCTATGACAATCACAACCCTTGGTCCTTTACCTTTCACAAGTGAAAGGGCCATTCCGTGGCATTATGGGGGGAGTGTATACACACACGATCATGGGGTGGAACGACCTTTGAAGGTAGAAGAGGGTCAAAAGTCTGAACTCGAAGTTGAAGGTCCCGCAGTGGATAATGTTGGGGGAATCGGGCGATTCACCAAGAGTGGCAAACTATTCTCGCCACCCGTTACCCAAGTGGCGACTCTGCTGGGGAAATTAGAGAAGTTGACCTGTGCTGGTCCGTCTTCCCTAAGCGAGTCTCTCCTAGCGCTCTCTAGGTTAGGGTCTTGGTTGCTTTGTGCTGTGTTTATTTATTGCATTCATTATTTACTGTTTGCATTCATTGTCTATTGTTTGCATTTATGTTTGTAATTATGTTTGCATTCATATTCATCTGTTCATCTGGCTGGTTGTCTGTTTCTCTCTGTTGGGGTGGGAGTTACATGAGGTAAAAGGCCCAATACCCAGGCTATGAGTGAAATCTAGGAAACTTAGGAATAGAGTGATTCATGGGAAGCGGGTGGTATTGCGCCACTTAGCGGAACATTGATATCACGAGCAGTTCAGACCCTGGTGGGATATCATCGTTACATACTTCGGGTGTGTATATGATGATGTTCTACGAAAGGTTATTTATGCTGCGTTTCTCTCGACCTTACCCTGGCCTAGATGACACCCGTGAGTGGGGAGGGAATGATCATTATTACAGGTACAGTTGGTGACTTGTTGGTGACTTGTTGGTGACTTGTCGGTGACTTGTGATCCTGTTGGTGACTATTGGTTCAGAATTTTGGGGTCTCAGATGACTTTGGGTTTCAGATGAATTTATGGTTCCGAGTTCAAGCCGAAGCTTTGATCCTGTATTCTGAGAGACGCAGCCAACCAGTCGTGTCTGCATCATTTGCATCATAGCATATTTATTTTTCAAAAGAAACGCAATAAAAAAGATACAAAAAAAAAGAGAAGAAAAAAGGAAAGAAAAAAAACTAATCCCTGCATGCATATCATTTCTCAGGTACATTCCAGAGCTTGTTCACTGATAGAGATGGCAACAGTCCCAGAGTTGAAGCGGAAGACTTGTTCCTACAGCTTTCACCGTGAACCTTTGACGTCTCTGATTGAGTTGAGCAACCTTATGACCAGTGGTAACCAGAAGGGGTTTGTTGACCAGTATGGAGATATTCTGACACTGTTGAAGATGGTAGTCGATCCGGTGCCGTTGCAGACTCTTCTACAGTTCTACGACCCAGAGCTTCATTGTTTCACCTTTCAAGATTATCAGTTGGCGCCTACTCTTGAGGAGTACTCCATTCTGCTGAGTGTCCCGGTCCGGTATCAGGTTCCTTTCTTGGATGTGCCCAAAGAGGTTGATTTCAGAGTCGTTGCCAGAGCTCTCCATTTGGGTATCAAGGAAGTCAGTGATAGTTGGAAGTCCAGTGGGGATGTTGTAGGATTGCCTTTGAAGTTTCTGTTGAGGGTAGCTAGAGAAGAAGCAGAGAAGGGAAGTTGGGAAGCCTTTCGTGCTCAGTTGGCCGTCATGATCTATGGGATCGTCTTGTTTCCGAGTATGCCAAATTTTGTTGACTATGCTGCAGTCAGTATTTTCATTGGAGGAAATCCAGTTCCTACTCTATTGGCTGACACTTACTACGCTATTCACAGTAGGCATGGTAAGGGTGGAGCTATCAGGTGTTGTCTCCCGCTTTTGCTCAGATGGTTCTTGTCTCTTCTGCCAGTCAGTGGACCTTTTGTGGATGCTCAGAGCACGCATAAGTGGACTCATAGGGTTATGTCTCTTACCTCCTATGATATCAGGTGGCAATCTTACCGGATGGATGTGCGTAACGTCATTATGAGCTGTGGAGGATTCCGTAATGTGCCACTCGTAGGGACTAAGGGTTGCATCAATTACAACCCGGTTCTTTCTCTTCGCCAGTTGGGGTTTGTGATGAAGGGAAGACCACTTGAGGCTGAGGTAGTTGAAAGTGTGTATTTTGAGAAGAAGGATGACCCTGTTAGGTTGGAGCAAATTGGAAGAGCTTGGAAGTCTATTAGTGTGAAGGATGGATCTGTCTTAGGGAAGAAGTTTGTCGTTGCTATGCCTGATTACACTGATTGGGTCAAGAAGAGAGTAGAAACTTTGTTGTTACCCTACGATAGGATGGAGCCGTTGCAGGAGCAGCCACCTTTGATCCTTGCTGAGAGTGTGCCCGCGGAGCACTACAAGCAAGCCATGATGGAGAACCGCCGTTTGAGAGGGAAGGAGCAAGATACCCAAATGGAACTGTACAAAGCCAAAGCTGATAGGTTGAACTTGGCTCATCAACTCAGAGGAGTGCGAGAAGAAGATGCTAGCAGATTGAGAAGCAAGAAGAGATCCTACGAGGAGATGGAGAGCATGTTAGATGCAGAACACCGGGAGTGCTTGAGGCTGCAGAGGGTTGAGGCCAGTTATCAGAAGAAGATCAGAGACTTGGAGAAGCAACTCAGAGATAAAGACATCCAGTTGAAGAAGGAAGTAGACTTGAGACAGACATCAGAGAATCGCCTTGGAGGAGAAGTGGTAGAGCTTAGACGACAACTGAAGGAAAAGATCACTCTTTTGCCAGAATGTTCAGAATGTGACCTGTTGATAGACCAGTGTCAGTACCTAAGAACCCTCATTCCAGAAGACCATTTGTCTTAGTTTGTATCTTTGTTTGTGTTTTGTTGAGAATCACCTCCAGGCTTGTTGGATGGGATTCATTTGTTTGTACTCCGTCTTTGGGTCTTCATTGTTGAGAATCACCTCCAGGCTTGTTGGATGGGATTCATTTCTTTGTACTCTGTTTATGCGAATTTTCTGTTGACTCGGTGGTATTGACCTTTTTACCCTTATGTATGGATAAGGTTGTCAGTATTTCCCTGTTGTTCGCATTTTCCTTGTATCTGTTTGTTCTCTTATTGCTGCAGGTTGCCATCTCTTCAGGATGGGTCAGGCTCTTTGAATGCCTGAGGAATGAGCATATCATGTGCATCATACGCATCATTAGCATCATACTCATATCATTTTGCATAACAGGTGTTCTTGGTCGTGGCTTCTCACTCTGGTTCCTGTTTTAGGTAGGATAGCTGATCAACGTCCGCACCGCTACTCAACAAGACTGAATCAACAGAGAAGTATGGATCAATTTCAAGCTGAGTTGGCTGAGATGAAGGCTAGCATGGCCCAGTTTATGAATATGATGCAAGGGGTTGCGCAAGGTCAAGAAGAACTTCGAGCTATGGTTCAGAGACAAGAGGCTGCAAATCCACCGATCAACCATGCTCCACCAGAGGGAGGCCCGGTCAATGATAACAATGTTGCTGCTGCTGTACCCATCAACAACTATGTTGTCGGTGATGAGTTGGGGGGTATTCGAATCAACGGTCAACCTATTGTTCCAGATGCCGCTAATGCCAGAGTAGTCCGTGCCCCGGCCCGTAATCCTGCTCCGATTGTTGACAGACAAGAGGATATGTTCTCTCTGCTCAGTGAAGACGAAGACGTTCTGGGAAGGGTTAATGAGAGAGACCGCAAAGTTGAGGCTCTTGCTGAGAAGATCCGTGCTATGGAATGTCAAAATTCCCTCGGTTTTGATGTTACCAATATGGGGTTGGTGGAAGGTTTGAGAATCCCGCACAAGTTCAAAGCACCGTCCTTCGATAAATACAACGGTACTTCTTGCCCTCGCACCCATGTGCAGGCTTATTATCGAAAAATCTCTGCGTATACCGATGATGAAAAGATGTGGATGTATTTTTTCCAAGATAGTCTATCTGGGGCTTCTTTGGACTGGTACATGGAATTAAAGAGAGATTCGATCCGATGCTGGAGAGATCTGGGGGAGGCCTTCTTGAGGCAATATAAACACAACATGGATATGGCGCCTAGCCGGACTCAGCTGCAGAGTCTTTGTCAGAAATCCGGAGAGAGCTTCAAGGAGTATGCCCAGAGGTGGCGTGAACTGGCTGCTAGACTTCAACCCCCTATGCTGGAGAGGGAGTTGACAGATATGTTTATCGGTACTCTTCAAGGTGTGTTTATGGACCGGATGGGGAGCTGCCCATTCGGTAGTTTTTCTGATGTTGTCATTTGTGGAGAGAGGACTGAGAGCCTGATTAAAACTGGGAAGATCCAAGATGCTGGTTCCTCTTCTTCTAAGAAGCCATTTGCTGGGGCACCTCGTCGAAGAGAGGGTGAAACTAATGCTGTTCAACACCGCAAAGATCAGAACAGAAGTGAATACCGTCAAGCTGCTGCAGTAACCATTCCGGCACCTCAACCTCGTCAGCAACAACAACAAAGAGTTCAACAACCGCAACAACAACAACAGCAACGTCCGTATCAGCCCAGACAAAGGATGCCTGATCGACGTTTTGATTCGCTACCCATGTCGTACGCCGAGCTGCTGCCCGAATTACTCAGGTTGGGGATGGTCGAGTTGCGTACAATGGCTCCGCCTACAGTATTGCCTCCTGGGTACGACGCCAACGTCCGTTGTGACTTTCACTCTGGGGCACCAGGGCATCATACTGAGAAGTGTCGGGCTCTCCAGCACAAGGTCCAAGATTTGATCGATGCCAAGGCGATCAACTTCGCTCCAGTGCCTAACGTCGTAAACAACCCTATGCCTCAGCATGGTGGGCATAGAGTGAACAATATTGAAGGGAAAGAAGCTGAAGATCTGGTTGTTAATGTTGATGATGTTCAGACTTCTCTGCTAGTTGTGAAGGGCCGTCTGCTGAATGGGGGTGTCTACTCGGGCTGTGATGAGGATTGTTTGGGCTGTGCAGAATCTGAGAATGGTTGCGACCAGTTAAGGGTCGGTATCTAGGGTATGATGGATGAGGGTTGTTTGCAATTCAGTAGGGCTGTAAAAGATCGTGGAACAGTGTCAACTATCACCATTTACTTTAAACCGTCTGAAGAACGTGGACCAAGGGTCGTTAGTGCACCTGCAGCAAATGGTATCCCAGTTACCATTCCCGTGCCTGTAACCATCAGTGTTCCAACTACTACCGTTGCGTCTGGAAGAAGGGCTGTTGAGAATAGTAGAGCCGTGCCGTGGAAGTATGATAATGCTCACCGTAATTACAGAAGGGTTGAAAGTCAGACGAGGCCAGGGAATCAAACTCCAGTGACAATTGGTTTACCGAATAGAATTCCTGCAACTGTTGGTCCGGCTGTGGATAATGTAGGAGGTCCAGGAGGTTTTACCAGAAGCGGTCGTCTGTTCGCACCGCAACCTTTGAGGGACAATAATGCTGAGGCTCTCGCCAAAGCAAAGGGTAAGCGAGCTGTGGTTGAGGAAGAGCTTGTCCGGAAGGAAGCGCCCGAGGGGTCATTTGAGAAGGACGTGGAGGAGTTTATGAAAATAATCAAGAAGAGTGACTACAAGATTGTGGATCAGTTGAATCAAACTCCGTCCAAGATTTCTATACTTTCACTGTTGTTGTGCTCTGAGGCACACCGTAATGCCTTGCTGAAGATGTTGAATCTGGCTTACGTGCCTCAGGAGATTTCTGTCAATCAACTGGAGGGTGTGATGGCCAATGTGAGCACCAGGCATGGTGTAGGTTTCACCAACCTGGACTTACCACCTGAAGGGCGAAACCATAACAAAGACTTGCACATCACCATGGAGTGCAAGGGGGCAGTGTTGTCTCACGTATTGGTAGACACCGGGTCGTCGTTGAATGTGCTGCCTAAGCAGATTCTGAAGAAGATTGATGTGGAAGGGTTTGTGCTTACTCCTAGTGACCTGATCGTTCGTGCTTTCGACGGATCCAAACGTTCTGTGTGTGGGGAAGTTACCTTGCCTGTGAAGATAGGTCCTGAGGTATTCGATATCATCTTCTATGTTATGGACATCCAGCCCGCCTATAGTTGTTTATTGGGGCGTCCATGGATTCATGCAGCAGGGGCAGTCTCGTCGACTCTCCATCAAAAACTCAAGTATGTCTGGAACGGTCAGATTGTGACTGTGTGCGGTGAAGAAGAGATTCTGGTAAGTCATCTATCCTCGTTCAAATATGTTGAGGTGGATGGCGAGATCCACGAAACTTTATGCCAGGCGTTTGAGACTGTGGCTCTTGAGAAGGTGGCGTACGCTGAACAGAGGAAGCCAGGTGCTTCAATTACTTCTTACAAGCAGGCTAAGGAGGTTGTTGATTCTGGCAAAACTGAAGGCTGGGGCAAGATGGTGGACTTGCCTGTTAAAGAAGACAAATTTGGTGTTGGTTATGAGCCTCTCCGAGCAGAGCAGAATGGTCAAGCGGGTCCGAGTACCTTTACCAGCGCTGGGCTGATGAATCATGGCGACGTCTCTGCAACCGGTAGTGAAGACTGTGACAGTGATGGTGATTTGGACAACTGGGTTCGCCCGTGTGCACCAGGGGGGTCTATCAACAACTGGACGGCTGAAGAAGTGGTTCAAGTTACTCTTCTGACAGAGTAATTTTCTGTTGTTTTGTCATTTTTGCATGAAAATCCTACGTTCTGCCCAAGGCGTAGTGGTTCATTGTAGGGCCTCATCATGTTTTAATGATTATCATTAATGAAGGACATTTTTTGCAATCAAACTTTGTGATCCCTGTCTTTCTATTTTTTGTTTTCACCTTTTTTCAAAACAATAAAAATGGCAATGTTTTGTTTTTTGTGACTTTTTTTTGAACTCTTTTTCTAAAACAAAGCATTAAACATGCAGAAGCGATCTTATGGCATTCACTATGAACAGTTCTGTTATGGCTCAGTATGATTTCGACAATCCCATCTACCAAGCTGAAGAGGAGAGTGAGGAAGACTGTGAACTCCCTGCAGAATTGGTCAGATTGCTGAAGCAGGAGGAAAGGGTCATCCAACCTCATCAGGAGGAGTTGGAAGTTGTTAATTTGGGTACTGAGGACGCCAAAAAAGAAATCAAGATTGGGGCTGCTTTAGAGGACTCTGTCAAGAGGAGGCTGATTGAGATGCTGAAGGAATATGTGGAAGTATTCGCCTGGTCATATCAAGATATGCCTGGTTTAGATACAGACATTGTGGTGCATCGATTACCTCTTAGAGAAGGATGTCCTTCGGTCAAGCAGAAGCTTCGTAGGACGAGTCCTGACATGGCAACTAAGATCAAGGAAGAGGTTCAGAAGCAGTGGGATGCAGGTTTTTTGGCTGTTACAAGTTATCCCCCATGGGTGGCCAACATCGTTCCTGTGCCGAATGTAACACCCCAATTAAAATAAGATAATTATTTAATTTAAATTAATATTTTATTTATTAATTTAATTGAATAATTGGAATTTTGGATTATTATCATTATTTTGGAATAATAATTATTGGGTTATTATTTTGTTGGAATAAAATAAGTGGGAATAATAAAAAGTCCTAATTTTTGGAAAAGGGTTTTCACGTGAAAAAGGAAAAGAGAAGCGGCTGAAAGAAAAAAGGCAAAGAGGCAGAGCAAGAGAAGAGGAAAAGCTTGAAGCTAACGGAATTTGCCGGATTGACTCAGGTAAGGGGGGTTTATCATCGATTAACGGGTATTATGGGATAGTATGTGATGGGTAGTGAGAAACCATTGAAATTGCCTCTGATTGAATGATATATGTGATGAACTTGTGACTTATTGATGAACGAATTTGGGTGATGATTGATGAGAAATTCGTAGGAATTAGAGGTAGAAAGGTTAACAATTTGTGAAATCGAAAATGTATGATTCGTGTTAGATGTTATGTGTAATATTGTGTGAAATTTGGACTGTGGAAGGGTAAATTGGATAGATCTCGTAGCAGAGAAAGCCATTGCAGATCTGAGAGTTCTGGTTTCTGGTCATACGCGTATGGCACTAGGCAATACGCGTATGAGATGGCTGGTACGCGTATGGCACTAGGCAATACGCGTATGGATGAGGAAGATGATGTTTTGAACGTGTTTTGGTCTCTGTTGGTACGCGTATGGGAATGTGATACGCGTAGCATACGCGTATGGGCGTGGGCATTACGCGTATGGATTTGGTCAGGCGTGGGCAATACGCGTATGGACATAGGCAATACGCGTATGGGCAGAATGGTGATTTTCTGTGCTGTTGTTGTGCAGTTTTTGGTTGTTTAGGCTGAGTGATGTACTTAGCTGATGTATGATGTAGCAGGGATCATTTCCCGTTGTTTTGAGTAGTATAGGTATTAGTAGAATGTGCTAATACTGTATTTGATTATGTGGCATGATGTGACATGCTTTTGTGATAAAATGTATTAATGATGTGTGATGATAAGCATGATGCTGTGAATGTATCAGTTATGTATGCATTTGTGAATAGACTGTTTTATGGCTTAGAGTGAGAGCTTATGTCTATTCTTGAATTGTTGCTGTTGTTGTTGCATTGCTAGGTGATTAGCATGCTTATTCTAGCCTTTGGGGCTGTAGCTAATTCCCATGGTGAGGAATTAGTGAGTGAATCATTGTGGATTTGTTGTTGATGTTTGCATGCTAGATGATTAGTGTGCATAGTCTAGCCTTCGGGGCTGTAGCTAATTCCCATGGTGAGGAATTAGTGAGTGAGTCATTAGATCTCAAATGAGTGGGACTAGTGAGCTTAGTAGCCGTATCTGGATTTGATCGGTGAGCTTGAACTGTATGTTCAAGAATAGTCGGTACCGCATGTGTGGAGTCTCATTTCATAATGAATGTATGGCATATAATATGAATGGATGTATTCCAGTATTATATGTGTGTTATGTGTTGTGTTGTTGATGTTGAGTATGGTTGAGATTATACATATGCTATATGTTACTGTTGAATATGATGTTTGAACGGATATTGCCGTTGCTGAGTGCGTAGTCTGATTAGGGTGAATTGATGTGTTATTTACTTAGCATTACATGTTGTCCTATAATGCTTATTACATTGATTGAGGAACTCACCCTTACAACTATTTTTCAGGTAACGAGCAATGAGTTGAGTAGAAGCTAGTGCTATGGAGTCTAGTGTCGTCCTTAGTGGGTCATGCTCTGGTAGATGTAACATCGGGAGGGGATGTTTGAATATGTTTTAATTCAGTTGTTGATCAACTTTACATGTAATGTAGTACATGCTTTGAATGTCGATGTTTTGTATCCGCTGCGAATTATGCAAAAGAGTCTTATTTTGATTAAATAAATGAGCATGACAGGATATTTTGATAAATGTTGTGAAATGATTGTGTGACACCCTTCGGGGCATAATTACTCTGATTGATATGTTATTATTTTAATTAAATATTTTGGGGTATTTAGAAGGGTGTTACATTAGTGGTATCAGAGCATAGTCGGTCGAGTCGAGTCGTAGTTATTCTGTTTCCCCTGTACGGTATAGGTGTTGTGTAACCTATCAGTACTCATTGTTTTAGTTTGTTTGGGTTTTCAGAATAGAGATGGCTGGAAGAGGTAGAGATGATGCTGCGATTGCTGAGGCTCTGGGTATGCTAGCTGGAGTACTTGGAGGAAATCCGAATGTTGTGGGAATGGGAGCTGCTCGTCAACTGAGTGAGTTCCAGAAGAACAATCCTCCAATGTTCAAGGGAGCATACGATCCAGATGGCGCTCAGAAGTGGTTGAAGGAGATTGAGAGGATCTTCCGAGTAACTGAGTGTGCCGATAACCAGAAAGTCAGGTTCGGTACGCATATGCTATCAGAGGAAGCAGATGATTGGTGGGTTGCTACCCGCACTGAGTTGGAATCTGCTGGAAATGCTGAGATCACTTGGGCTGTGTTCAGAGAGAGATTTCTGAGGAAGTACTTTCCAGAGGATGTCAGAGGAAAGAAAGAAATAGAATTCTTGGAATTGAAGCAGGGTAACCGGTCTGTTACTGAGTATGCTGCTAAGTTCACAGAGCTGTCAAAGTATTATACTCCCTATAGTGAGGCTACTGGGGAATTTTCCGAATGTGTGAAGTTTGAGAACGGGTTGCGTCCCGAGATCAAGCAGGCGATTGGATATCAGCGGATCAGGGTGTTTTCTGATTTGGTTGACTGTTGCAGGATTTTCGAGCAGGATTCCAAGGCTAGAGCAGAGAGCTATCAGCAAAGGGTTGATAGGAAAGGTAAGAATCAGATTGATCGTGGAAAACCGTATGCAGCTGGCAAAGGTTTCCAGCGGCAGAGCGGGATGAAGAGGCCTAGTGGGGGAGACTCTAGTGCTCCTGTTAAGTGTTACAGATGTGGTCGGGCTGGACATCGTGTTCATGAGTGTACCAGTGCTGAGATGAAGTGTTTCAAGTGTGGAAAAGGTGGTCATTTGGCTGCAGAGTGTCGGTTGAAGACTGTGACTTGTTTCAACTGTGGAGAAGTGGGTCATATCAGTCCACAGTGTCCTAAGCCGAAGAAAGAGAGTCAGTCAGGAGGCAAGGTCTTTGCTTTATCGGGTTCTGAGACTTCTGCAGATGATCGTTTGATCCGAGGTACGTGTTATATTAATGGCTTTCCTCTTGTAGCTATTATTGACACAGGTGCTACTCATTCCTTTATATCTTTGGATTGTGCTGTGAAACTTAAGTTAGAGATATCTGAGATGTATGGTAGTATGGTGATTGATACTCCTGCAAAGGGTTCAGTGACTACTACTTCAGTTTGTTTGAGTTGTCCTTTGAGTATTTTTGGTAGGGACTTTGGGATAGACCTTGTGTGTCTTCCACTAGTGCAGATTGACGTTATCTTGGGTATGAACTGGTTGGTGTTTAACCGAGTTTCTATCAACTGTTTTGATAAGACTGTGATCTTTCCTGAGATTGAGGAAGGAAAGAGTTTGTTTCTATCAGCAAGGCAGGTGAATGAGGCAGTGGCAGATGGGGCAGAGTTGTTTATGCTGTTAGCGACTTTGGAGGCTAAAGATAAACTGGCGATTTGTGATCTAGCCGTGGTGTGTGATTTTCCTGATGTGTTTCCAGAAGAAGTGAATGAATTACCGCCAGAGCGTGAAGTTGAGTTCTCGATTGATTTGGTACCTGGTACTAGACCGATATCGATGGCTCCGTACCGTATGTCTGCTGTTGAGTTAGCTGAATTGAAGAGTCAGCTGGAAGATCTGTTGGATAAGAAGTTTATTCGTCCGAGTGTGTCACCGTGGGGTGCACCAGTGTTATTGGTTAAGAAGAAAGAAGGTACTATGAGGTTGTGTGTGGACTACAGGCAACTGAATAAAGTGACGATCAAGAATCGGTATCCTTTGCCGAGGATTGATGATTTGATGGATCAGTTGGTTGGTGCGAGTGTGTTCAGCAAAATAGATTTGAGGTCGGGATATCATCAGATACGTGTGAAAGCTGAGGATATTCAGAAGACTGCTTTCAGAACAAGGTATGGACATTATGAGTATTCTGTAATGCCTTTTGGTGTGACTAATGCGCCTGGAGTATTTATGGAGTATATGAATAGGATTTTCCATCCGTACCTAGACAAGTTTGTGGTAGTGTTTATTGATGACATTTTAGTGTATTCGAAATCTGAAGAAGAGCATGCTGAGCATTTGAGAGTGGTTTTGGGAGTTCTACGAGAAAAGAAGTTATTTGCTAAACTGTCTAAATGTGAATTTTGGTTAGAAGAGGTTAGTTTTCTTGGTCATGTGATTTCAAGAGGTGGTGTTGCTGTTGATCCTTCTAAGATAGAAGCGGTATCTAAGTGGGAAGCTCCGAAGTCTGTTGCTGAGATTCGAAGTTTTCTTGGTTTGGCTGGTTATTATAGGAAGTTCATTGAGGGATTTTCTAAGTTGGCGTTACCGTTGACGATGTTGACTAGAAAGGGGCAAGCATTTGTTTGGGACTCAAAATGTGAAGAAGGTTTCCAAGAGTTAAAGAGAAGGTTAACTACTGCTCCTATTTTGATATTACCGAGTCCGTCAGAACTATTTGAGGTTTTCTGTGATGCTTCATTGTTGGGTTTGGGTGGTGTGTTGATGCAGAATAAGCAGGTTATAGCTTATGCTTCGAGACAGCTAAGAGTTCATGAGAGGAACTATCCGACACACGATTTAGAGTTGGCAGCTGTGGTATTTGTTCTGAAGTTATGGAGGCATTACTTGTATGGATCAAGATTTGAGGTTTTCAGTGACCATAAGAGTTTAAAGTATTTGTTTGATCAGAAAGAGCTGAATATGAGACAGAGGAGATGGTTAGAATTTCTGAAGGATTATGACTTTGGTTTGAATTACCATCCGGGTAAAGAAAATGTAGTGGCTGATGCATTGAGTCGGAAATCATTGCATATGTCTATGTTAATGGTTAAAGAATTGGATTTAATTGAGCAGTTTAGAGACTTGAGTTTGGTGTGTGAGAGTACTCACAATAGTGTTAAATTGGGTATGCTGAAGTTAACAAGTGGTATTCTGGATGAGATCAGAGAGGGTCAGAAATCCGATATGCTTTTGGTTGATAAGTTGACTTTAGTGAATCAAGGTCAAGGTGGTGAATTCAGAGTTGACGAGAATGGTGTTTTGAAATTTGGTAATCGAGTGTGTGTTCCGGACGTTGCCGAACTTAAGAAGAGTATTCTTGAGGAAGGACATCGTAGTGGCTTGAGTATTCATCCTGGAGCTACGAAGATGTATCACGATTTGAAGAAGCTATTTTGGTGGCCGGGAATGAAAAGAGAAATTGCGAGTTTTGTTTATTCCTGTTTGACTTGTCAGAAGTCGAAGATTGAGCATCAGAAGCCGTCTGGGCTAATGCAACCGTTGGCTATTCCAGAGTGGAAGTGGGATAGTATCAGTATGGATTTTGTTTCGGGTTTACCGAGGACGATTAAGAATTTTGAAGCTATTTGGGTGATAGTTGACAGATTGACGAAGTCGGCTCATTTCATTCCGATCAGAATGGATTATCCGTTAGAGAGATTAGCCGAGTTGTATATTGAGAAGATTGTAAGTTTGCATGGTATTCCGTCCAGTATTGTTTCGGACAGAGATCCTAGATTTACATCGAAATTTTGGGAAGGTTTGCAGAGAGCTTTGGGAACTAAGCTGAGATTGAGTTCTGCATATCATCCGCAGACTGATGGTCAGACTGAGAGGACGATTCAGTCATTAGAGGATCTCTTGAGAGCTTGTGTTTTGGAAAAGGGAGGTGCTTGGGATTGTTATTTGCCTTTGATTGAGTTTACCTACAACAATAGTTTTCATTCGAGCATTGGTATGGCACCGTTTGAAGCTTTGTATGGTAGGAGATGTCGGACACCTTTATGTTGGTATGAGTCCGGTGAGAGTGTTGTGGTTGGACCGGAGATTGTTCAACAAACTACGGAAAAGATTAAGATGATTCAGGAGAAAATGAGAATTGCTCAGAGTCGTCAGAAGAGTTATCATGATAAGAGGAGGAAGTCACTTGAGTTCCAAGAGGGAGATCATGTGTTTCTTCGTGTTACTCCGATAACTGGTGTTGGTCGAGCTTTGAAGTTGAAGAAGTTGACACCTCGATTTATTGGTCCTTATCAGATTTTGGAGAGGATAGGAGGGGTAGCCTATCGTATCGCTTTACCGCCATCGCTTGCGAATTTGCATGAGGTTTTTCATGTGTCTCAATTGAGGAGGTACATTCATGATCCGTCGCATGTAGTCCAAATAGATGATGTACAGGTGAGAGATAACCTGACTGTGGAAACATCACCTATGAGGATTGAGGATCGAGAATTGAAGCAGTTGCGGGGTAAAGAGATTGCCTTGGTGAAGGTAGCTTGGGGAGGACCAGCAGGTGGCAATGTGACTTGGGAACTTGAGAGCCAGATGAAGGAGTCTTATCCTGAGTTGTTCGCTTAAGGTATGTTTTCGAGGACGAAAACTCTTTTAGTGGGGGAGAGTTGTAACACCCCAATTAAAATAAGATAATTATTTAATTTAAATTAATATTTTATTTATTAATTTAATTGAATAATTGGAAGTTTGGATTATTATCATTATTTTGGAATAATAATTATTGGGTTATTATTTTGTTGGAATAAAATAAGTGGGAATAATAAAAAGTCCTAATTTTTGGAAAAGGGTTTTCACGTGAAAAAGGAAAAGAGAAGCGGCTGAAAGAAAAAAGGCAAAGAGGCAGAGCAAGAGAAGAGGAAAAGCTTGAAGCTAACGGAATTTGCCGGATTGACTCAGGTAAGGGGAGTTTATCATCGATTAACGGGTATTATGGGATAGTATGTGATGGGTAGTGAGAAACCATTGAAATTGCCTCTGATTGAATGATATATGTGATGAACTTGTGACTTATTGATGAACGAATTTGGGTGATGATTGATGAGAAATTCGTAGGAATTAGAGGTAGAAAGGTTAACAATTTGTGAAATCGAAAATGTATGATTCGTGTTAGATGTTATGTGTAATATTGTGTGAAATTTGGACTGTGGAAGGGTAAATTGGATAGATCTCGTAGCAGAGAAAGCCATTGCAGATCTGAGAGTTCTGGTTTCTGGTCATACGCGTATGGCACTAGGCAATACGCGTATGAGATGGCTGGTACGCGTATGGCACTAGGCAATACGCGTATGGATGAGGAAGATGATGTTTTGAACGTGTTTTGGTCTCTGTTGGTACGCGTATGGGAATGTGATACGCGTAGCATACGCGTATGGGCGTGGGCATTACGCGTATGGATTTGGTCAGGCGTGGGCAATACGCGTATGGACATAGGCAATACGCGTATGGGCAGAATGGTGATTTTCTGTGCTGTTGTTGTGCAGTTTTTGGTTGTTTAGGCTGAGTGATGTACTTAGCTGATGTATGATGTAGCAGGGATCATTTCCCGTTGTTTTGAGTAGTATAGGTATTAGTAGAATGTGCTAATACTGTATTTGATTATGTGGCATGATGTGACATGCTTTTGTGATAAAATGTATTAATGATGTGTGATGATAAGCATGATGCTGTGAATGTATCAGTTATGTATGCATTTGTGAATAGACTGTTTTATGGCTTAGAGTGAGAGCTTATGTCTATTCTTGAATTGTTGCTGTTGTTGTTGCATTGCTAGGTGATTAGCATGCTTATTCTAGCCTTTGGGGCTGTAGCTAATTCCCATGGTGAGGAATTAGTGAGTGAATCATTGTGGATTTGTTGTTGATGTTTGCATGCTAGATGATTAGTGTGCATAGTCTAGCCTTCGGGGCTGTAGCTAATTCCCATGGTGAGGAATTAGTGAGTGAGTCATTAGATCTCAAATGAGTGGGACTAGTGAGCTTAGTAGCCGTATCTGGATTTGATCGGTGAGCTTGAACTGTATGTTCAAGAATAGTCGGTACCGCATGTGTGGAGTCTCATTTCATAATGAATGTATGGCATATAATATGAATGGATGTATTCCAGTATTATATGTGTGTTATGTGTTGTGTTGTTGATGTTGAGTATGGTTGAGATTATACATATGCTATATGTTACTGTTGAATATGATGTTTGAACGGATATTGCCGTTGCTGAGTGCGTAGTCTGATTAGGGTGAATTGATGTGTTATTTACTTAGCATTACATGTTGTCCTATAATGCTTATTACATTGATTGAGGAACTCACCCTTACAACTATTTTTCAGGTAACGAGCAATGAGTTGAGTAGAAGCTAGTGCTATGGAGTCTAGTGTCGTCCTTAGTGGGTCATGCTCTGGTAGATGTAACATCGGGAGGGGATGTTTGAATATGTTTTAATTCAGTTGTTGATCAACTTTACATGTAATGTAGTACATGCTTTGAATGTCGATGTTTTGTATCCGCTGCGAATTATGCAAAAGAGTCTTATTTTGATTAAATAAATGAGCATGACAGGATATTTTGATAAATGTTGTGAAATGATTGTGTGACACCCTTCGGGGCATAATTACTCTGATTGATATGTTATTATTTTAATTAAATATTTTGGGGTATTTAGAAGGGTGTTACACCGAAGAAGGATGGTAAAGTCAGAATGTGTGTCGATTACCGGGATTTGAGTAGAGCGAGTCCGAAAGATGATTTCCCGTTACCTCACATTGATGTATTGGTTGATAATACGGCTCAATCCTCGGTATTCTCTTTCATGGATGGTTTCTCTGGATATAATCAGATCAAGATGGCGCCAGAGGACATGGAAAAGACGACATTCATTACACCTTGGGGCACGTTCTGCTATAAGGTGATGCCATTTGGGCTAAAGAATGCTGGTGCTACCTATCAGAGGGCAATGACGACTCTTTTTCACGACATGATGCACAAAGAAATTGAAGTATACGTAGATGATATGATTGCGAAGTCGCAGACAGAAGAGGAGCACCTGGTTAATTTGCAGAAGCTGTTTGACCGGTTGAGAAAGTTCAAGTTGAGGTTGAATCCGAACAAGTGTACGTTTGGGGTGAGATCAGGGAAGCTTTTAGGCTTCATTGTCAGTGAGAAAGGGATTGAGGTTGACCCAGCAAAAGTCAAAGCTATTCAAGAGATGCCTGAACCGAAGACGGAAAAGCAAGTCCGTGGGTTTTTAGGGAGATTGAACTACATTGCAAGGTTCATATCTCACCTAACTGCCACATGTGAACCAATTTTCAAACTACTCAGAAAGAATCAAGCGATCAAGTGGAATGATGATTGTCAGAAAGCTTTTGACAAGATTAAAGAGTATTTACAGAAACCTCCAATCCTTATACCTCCAGTTCCTGGGAGACCTCTGATAATGTACCTGTCAGTGACTGAGAACTCGATGGGGTGTGTATTGGGACAGCATGACGAGTCTGGTCGAAAAGAGCATGCCATATACTACCTTAGCAAAAAGTTTACCGACTGTGAAACAAGATATTCACTGCTCGAGAAAACTTGTTGTGCTTTGGCCTGGGCTGCTCGCCGACTGAGACAGTATATGTTGAACCATACTACTCTGTTGATTTCTAAGATGGATCCAGTAAAGTACATCTTTGAGAAACCAGCTCTCACCGGACGTGTTGCCCGTTGGCAGATGATTCTAACAGAGTATGACATTCAGTACACGTCCCAGAAGGCCATCAAAGGTAGTATTCTGTCAGACTACCTCGCCGAGCAACCGATTGAAGATTATCAGCCTATGATGTTTGAATTCCCTGACGAAGACATCATGTATCTTAAGATGAAAGATTGCGAAGAGCCTCTTGTCGAGGAAGGACCGGACCCGGATGACAAATGGACACTGATGTTTGATGGGACTGTGAATATGAACGGTAACGGTGTCGGGGCAGTGCTGATCAATCCTAAAGGTGCTCATATACCTTTTTCTGCCAGATTGACGTTTGACGTCACCAACAACGAAGCTGAGTATGAGGCTTGTATCATGGGGATAGAAGAAGCCATTGATCTGAGGATCAAAACGCTTGACATTTATGGAGATTCAGCTCTAGTGGTCAATCAAGTCAATGGAGATTGGAATACGAATCAGCCGCATTTGATTCCGTATAGAGATTACACCAGAAGGATACTGACGTTCTTCAAGAAGGTGAAGTTGTATCATGTCCCCCGGGATGAGAATCAAATGGCTGATGCCTTGGCTACTTTGTCGTCTATGATCAAAGTTCATTGGTGGAATCATGTGCCACAGGTTGCGGTGAATCGACTTGAGAGGCCTGCGTATGTGTTTGCAGCCGAGTCTGTTGTGATTGATGAGAAGCCGTGGTATTATGACATCAAGAACTTCCTCAAGACTCAGGAGTATCCTGAAGGTGCGTCTAAGAATGACAAGAAAACCCTGAGAAGGCTAGCTGGAAGCTTCTATTTGAATCAGGATGATGTGTTGTATAAGAGAAACTTTGACATGGTCTTGCTCAGATGCGTGGACAGACCCGAGGCGGACATGTTAATGCAGGAAGTTCATGAAGGATCTTTTGGTACCCATGTTGGCGGTCATGCAATGGCTAAGAAATTGTTGAGAGCGGGTTATTACTGGATGACCATGGAATCCGATTGTTTCAAGTACGCTCGGAAGTGCCATAAGTGTCAAATCTATGCTGATAAGGTGCATGTACCACCAAGCCCTCTGAACGTCATGAATTCGCCCTGGTCGTTTGCCATGTGGGGCATTGATATGATTGGGAAGATCGAGCCTACTGCTTCGAATGGACATCGCTTCATTTTGGTAGCGATTGACTATTTCACCAAATGGGTGGAAGCAGCTTCTTATGCTAACGTTACCAAACAAGTGGTTACCCGGTTCATCAAGAAAGAAATCATCTGTCGTTATGGAGTTCCTGAGAGAATCATCACTGACAATGGTTTGAATCTCAACAACAAGATGATGAAAGAGCTTTGTAAAGATTTCAAGATTGAACATCATAATTCTTCTCCTTACAGACCGAAGATGAATGGTGCTGTAGAAGCGGCAAACAAGAATATCAAGAAGATTGTGCAGAAGATGGTCGTTACGTACAAGGATTGGCATGAGATGCTGCCTTTCGCTTTGCATGGGTACCGTACCTCAGTACGTACGTCGACCGGGGCAACCCCTTACTCCCTTGTGTATGGTATGGAAGCTGTCTTACCTGTTGAAGTGGAGATTCCTTCTCTGAGAGTTTTATTGGATGTCAAGTTGGACGAAGCCGAGTGGATTCGAACAAGGTTTAACGAGTTGAGCCTTATCGAGGAGAGACGGCTAGCAGCTGTATGTCATGGACAGTTGTATCAGAGAAGGATGAAGCGAGCCTTTGATCAGAAAGTGCGTCCTCGAAGCTATCAGATCGGTGATCTAGTTTTGAAGAGGATCCTCCCTCCCGGTGCAGATAACAGAGGCAAGTGGACTCCTAATTATGAAGGTCCGTATGTTGTGAAGAAGGTCTTCTCCGGTGGAGCCTTGATGCTTACAACTATGGATGGTGAAGATTTTCCGTCTCCTGTCAACTCAGACGTAGTCAAAAAATACTTCGCATAAATAGACCCGCTGGACAAAAAGAGAAAAAAAGAGTCCAGGCAAAAAAAAAGGGGCATCCCGGCGAACCAAAAAACAGAAAGAAAAGGTTCGGGCAAAAATTAGGGATAAAATGAAAAGAATTTGTACACCCGGTAAGTCGAAAACCCGCAAGGGCGGCTTAGGCAAAAATGGGTATCCCGGTGGATTGAAAACCCGAAAGGGCGATCCAGGCAAAAGTTAGGGATTAAAGCGAAGACTACAGTCTGAGTTGTCTGTACTTCATCAAGCTTTGTCGTCTGCCATCTCGAAAGATGTGATCCGTCCACTCATTCTTCTCAGAAAGCAAGGAATTGGGAGGAAGACTGATGATCTGTGAGTTATAACAGAATTGGGAAATAGTGGATGCCGTGTTCACATTGCCATTAGGATAGATTTTCCTTTTGTGCGCAATTACCTCTTTCTAGGAATTGCTTCCCAATGTATTTGCCTCTTCGGGCACATTTTCAATCAATAAAAGTCGTTATTCAGATAAATGGCTCTTTTGTTTTTATTTTTACTGTTTTGTTTGCAAAATGTCCGAATTTTTGATAAGCATTTCATAGAAAACATGAAGGCTAAACAATAGCTTGCAGGATGACAAAGCATTTGAAGATCATTTTGAATGTTGAGGACACTTGAGCGTATCTTGTCCATGTATCCCCTGGGGGCATTTTGTTGTGCTGTTTTTCAGATTGGCATCTGTGAGGACGTCTCCTCAACAGATGTATTCCCCAAGCAAGTTTGGAAGCTATCAGAGCTATGTTCCTCTGCAGAGACGTCTGTGGATAGTGCCTTCTATTCCCCGACAGATCTAAGGATTGCCTATCCCCAGCAGGCCTGTATTTGCCGATTTCCTCCCCGAGTGAGGCAGATTCTTTGAAATTTATCTCCAACATTTACCTGTGGACTGAAGGACATCCCCAGCGGAGTTTACCATTCCCCAAGCAGAGTTCCCCGCAGAGTATTTCCCCAAGAGAAGTCTCCCCACAGAGTCAGAGTATCTGATCATTTCGGCTCCCTAGCCAGGGTTCATTTGCATTTTGCATGTAGTAATCATTGCATCCTCAAACTGCGTAGCATTCCCATTCAATATGGAGCATTACGCCATAGAAAAATTCAAACATATGCATTCATGTGTTAACCTCACCAGACCGTATCCCCGGCAGAGGCGGATCATTTCATTCAACATCAGCACAGCAAGTCTGCTACAGTTGCTCTTGACAGCATTCAGGATTGATATCCCCACAAAAGTTTTATTTCCTCATCCGTTGGTGAAAGGAAAGCCAGTTTCTCCCCAGTGAGACCTCCTGCAAGTGTTCGGCCTTACCCTGTCATCCTGTAAATGTCAGTATCCTGTCAGCACCCGCGTGTGTTGTTTCTTTGGTGTCGGTAAACACCATCTTTCGGTGATTCCCAGTCATGCGTAAGTGTCTGGTTTTCTTTTGATGTCCGTAAACATCATCTTTCGATGTTCGTAACGTCGGCCTCCCTTCCCTAGTGAAAATTCCTCCTCTCCGTTGGTGTCGATAAACGTCGAGTTTTTCCTAGTCATCCGATGATGTCTAGTTGTGCCATTCCCCATGTGGACTTACCTCTCCGTTGGTTTCGATAAACGACGAGTTTTTCCCATTCGTTCGTTGACGTCTGGTTGTGTTTCTCTTATTCCCATTCATCTGTAAATGTCTGGTCGATCTTTTTGGTGTCGGTAAACATCATCTTTCGATGTCTGTAAACGTCGAGTTTTCCCATTCATCAGTAAATGTCTGGTCGATCTTTTTGGTGTCGGTAAACATCATCTTTCGATGTCTGTAAACGTCGAGTTTTCCCATTCATCAGTAAATGTCTGGTCGATCTTTTTGGTGTCTGTAAACATCATCTTTCGATGTCTGTAAGCGTCGAGTCTTCCCATTCATCAGTAAATGTCTGGTCGATCTTTTTGGTGTCTGTAAACATCATCTTTCGATGTCTGTAAACGTCGAGTTTTCCCATTCATCTGTAAATGTCTGGTCATCATTGTTTCGGTGTCTGTAAACATCGGGTTATCTCACCCAGTCATCAGTAAATGTCTGGTCATTTCATTATTGATGTCGGTAAACATCATCTTTCGATGTCAGTAAACATCGAGTCTTTTCTGCAGTCATCGGTAAATGTATGATAATCCCCAGCTAGAAATCCCCAGTAGAGTCATCGGTAAATGTCCTATCTGGTTTCCAGTTGCGAATATTTGTTTTCCTTTAGTGAAGTGTTCCCCGGTCATCGGTAAATGTCTGGTCATCATTTTTGGTGTCGGTAAACACCATTGTTTCGGTGTCTGTAAACATCGAGTTTTCTCTCCAGTCGTCAGTAAATGTCTGGTCATGCTTGGTTTCCTTGTTGATAAAATCAAGATCCCCAGAAGTCGTCGGTAAACGTATTGTCTGATTACACCACAAAGATTCTGTTCCTCCTCAAGTGGAGATGCCATCGGTAAATGGCCCCGTATGCTTCGATATCGGTAAAAATCAGATCCCCAATTACAGTAGCCATCGGTAAATGGTCGAACTGAAGTTGAAATCAGTAAATGTCAAGTTTCTTTGAGGCCACCATCGGTAAATGGTCTTGCTTTCTTTTACATCAGATTTGTTTCCCAGCAACCATCGGTAAATGGTCTTGCTGAAGTTGATATCGGTAAATATCAAGTTTCCAGTTTCTAACCATCGGTAAATGGTTTCGCCTTTCTGAAGTTGTCAATTGCAGGCGTCATCGGTAAATGACGTGGTTCTTCTTGTATCATATCCGGCAGAGTGCAAATTTCTACGGTTCTTGGTATTCAATCCCTGTTTACCCTGAAAGTCTGACAGCCGTTGCTCTCATCCATTCGGGTTCCCAGCTGATTGAATAGGGGCAGCTGTAACACCTCAAATTTGCACCTATCATTGTACATACATTTTCATATTAGGTCATAGCATATCATGGTCCATTGCATAGCACTGCATTGCCTCTTTTGCCCCAAGTGCAAGCCAATCAAGAAATTAGGTCAAACTGATCAGGAGATCAGTCAGTCAAGCAAGCAAGCATAATTCTCAAGGAGCCAAGGCCCTAGGGTTGGTCCAACATGTTCACATGACTTGGGGATCCATTTGAAGTGTTTTGGTCAAGGATTGGATGGTCAGAAGTCATCAGTCAATGCACAGTCAGCCAGAAACCCTAAAAGTCAACTGTTGGTCAACTGTCCATTTAATCAGTGATTTGATGGTGGAAATTGGTTTGAGAGGTCTCATTCATGTCCAAATAGGCCTCATATATCATGTCAAACACCATCATGGAAGAATTTGAAGCCAGATCAGAAATTTCCAAAAATGGAAACTGGACCTGTAACTGAAACCTGCCAAAAATGGAAAGTCTTGATCCTCAAACTTACATCATGATACAAGCTTCAAATGAATTTTTGCCCAACATGAAAGTTGAAGATCTTGTTCTCCCATTTCCAAAAAGTCCAAGAACTCTCAATTCCCATGTGTGGTTGGCAAGTTATGATCGAATCGTTTTCAAAAATTCTTGAACTTCAAAAGGCCATATCTCTCAAACCATTTGGCCAATTTGGGTGGGGTTTTTTCCTACAAGTCACATTTGATCCCCTCTTTCCAAAAATGTAACTTTCATGTACCAAAACTTCACCAATCAAAATGGCATTTTTTGACTTGCATTAATTAAATTCAAGTGAGTGAAATTTTGACTTTTCAAAATAAACCTTTTCCATCATTTTGGCCATTGGGAATTGGTTTGAAAATGCATTTGAGACATGTTGCAAGGTCATTTTATGCAGTACATACAGCCCATGCTAGTTTGCTTGAAATTTGGAAAGAAAGTACAACTTTCAACCACCACATCCCACAAATCCATGGACCATGATCTGTACCACAAAAACAGCAGATCTTTTCCTCATTTTCTGTCAATTGGAAGCCTCAATTGCAGCCATCTAACTCAGAAAAACTCACTCTCTAAAAATCACCTTGCTTGCATTTTCCAAAACTAGTCAAAAAAGCTCCAAAGAACTGAGCCTGAACATTGTTTGTTCATCATCCCAGCAACCTTTTGGACTCATTACAACTCCATTTTCACAACTGTGGGAAGCCTTTGCATGACTGTTTTTTCCTCACCTTCCATCCATGACAGTCCAAGTGTGAAGCCATTCCAAGCTGTGTCAAGGCAAACCATCTTCATCATTCATCAAAGCACAGCTGAAGCTTCAACTGTTTCACTTCAAAACAGCCAAATGACCCTCGAATCCCAACTGTTTTGCAGATTTGGTGAGTTTTCAACTTCCACTTTTTTCAAAATTATGATATGCTTCATGAAGATCTTGCCATGCTGAGTTCATTGATTGTTGTAGTTTTGAAAATGGTTGATTATTGAGAGAGAAAATTGGAATTTAAGTTTGGTTGTTAAACTTTATTTTGCATGATGCTTCCAGTTCAGCATGATTTAGGGTTAATGGTTGTTGGTTTGTTGTTGTACATGATGAGATGATCACGATGATATGCGGTTTTTTGAGTTTGGTTGACAAATGCTCTTGCTGTTTTTTAAAATGATGAATGCTACAGTGCCAAAACCCCAGCTTGCCCAGAAAATTCGTGCTTGGCTTGTTTCCGCGCATGGTTACTGTACCAATCCCAGAGCCAATCAAATTATTTCATTTCATGGCCCAAAACGGCAGCGTTTTGTTAAGTGGCGCAAATAATTACAAAAATGCCATTCAGCGTGGCATGTGTCCCATTGGAATATGTTGTTTTGCAATATTTATTTCATTTGATCACCAGCCTTACAAAAATCATAACTTGTTCATTTTTAATCCAAATTTCATGGGATTTTTTGTGTTGTGTTCATCATGATCTCTACTTTTTTATCACATTTTTTCCAGAATTTTTGGATGGTTGGATTTTAAATGGTGCTAGGGTTTTGTTCATGTATGCAAATTTTGTACACTTTGCCAAAACATTTGTGAAATGGTGATACTTTATCCAATGGCTCCCAAATTTTTTGTGCTTAAACTAGACACACTCATGGTGATTTTGGTGTAGAGTTTGTGAATTTATCATTGTTGGTTTGTGAGTTATGATTTTTTGAATTAGGGTGTGACAATTTGTGTCACACCATTGATGTCCAACTTCATGATTTTCATTACCATGCTTCTTGACCTCCAATTGATCTGATTTTTTGCATGAACCTACTCTTGTATGTCTAGTTTACATGTGAATTTTCTTGGAATTATTTGTGGCATTTCCTAATTGTTTGAGATTTTCTCCCCTGACTAGTCATATGTTGACTTTTTGTGACACATGTTCCCATTTCATTTGTGAAATTCTCATACTTTATTAGATGGACATGAAATTTTACATGAGATAACTAGACATCCTCATCTTTGCCATGGTTTTGATCCCATTCATTTATCATACACCATCCCTGATTTATGATTTTTTTAAGTTGATGCATGTTTGGTTGACTTCTTTGAGCATGTTCAAAATTGCTTTGACTTTCTGATTTTCATTGGCTGCCTTCCACTTGTCCAAATAAGATGAAATTTGACATGCATACCATGCTATGGATTGTGATTGACCATGATTTATTTGGTGATTTTTGGAAATGTTTAAGATTGCTTTTGAGTTAAGTCTTGCTGTTGACTTCTATGAGCTTCTGTTTGCAACACTTTGACCCAAATTGTTCATGAAATGATGATGATGATTGATATGAATGTGAACCCAATTGGTTTTGTTTCTTGAATGTTTGAACATGATTTTGGATGCTTGCCCTTTGCTGTTTTGACTTTTTCATTCTCTTTTGACCCTAGGCTTGCCCTAGTGGTCCTGTTACTCACCTTTGAGCTTATGTTTTCAGGTTGACCAACAAATGACCAATGAGACCAATTCTTTTTGATTGAGCTTGCTTGAATATCATTGATTAACTTGTTTGTTTTGTAGGTGGCTTGGCTCACATGCCTTGAGCCTTGTGCCTTGCACATTTATCTGTTTGTGCTGACTGTTAACCTCTGTTTCATTCTGATTTAACTTTGACTTGTATACTAATTGTGCTTGACTGATTTCAGGTACTTTAGTTGCTTTTAGTTCCTTGTGAACTTTGCTTTTCTTTGCTTTGCTATTTAGCAACTTGCTTGAGGTATAATTTCTCATCTCCATGTAGTCTGGAAGACCTGGCCTGTTACTTGGCCAGGCAACTGTCTGAAGTCCTCCTTAAGAGGCAATGTTTGTGTATGTTTAATTTGTCCTTGTACATATGCAAAGTCCTCCTAAGTGAAGAGGCAATTGGCAGAACCAAGGGATAAGCAACCTATCCCCTGCTAGTCTGTGTGTCACTCACATTGCTCACACTACCTGTGTTGATGCATAGTGGGTAAAAACCCAAAGATCTATAGAGTCTAACTTGTGGAAAGAGTTCCCCCATTCTGAACTCCCACACCTTCTGATATTGAAATGCTCTCCCTGGCCAGGGATAAGAGCAATGAGGCACACCCCTCATCTCCTTTCATCTGCTTCACCTTGGCTCTCAATGTCAAGGTTAAGAGCACACTTACCCCATTCCAGAGGTTTGTTTGTTGAGGTTGATATGACCCCTCGACTAAAACCTAACCCTTGTTTGAGCCACTTGCTTGTGTATAGTGTGTGCTATCTGTGCTTGTATGTTTGTTTGACTTGCTTCCTGTGCAAGTTAGGTTTAGTTTAGACTAATCCTTGTTTGCTTTCGCCCTCGTTGCGATCCTTTCTCTCGCCCTCGTTGCGATCCTTTCTCTCGCCCTCGTTGCGATCGAGACTTTTCCTTTCTCTCGCCCTCGTTGCGATCGAGACTTTTCCTTTCTCTCGCCCTCGTTGCGATCGAGACTTTTCCTTTCTCTCGCCCTCGTTGCGATCGAGACTTTCCCTTTCTCTTGCCCTAGTTGCAATCGAGTCCTTTGTCCCTCCGTAGCCGAACTACGGCAACTCTGATTCTCATGTCCAGATGAGATACGTAGGCACGAGATGCGATGTCTTGTCGAGTTTGACTAACAACTAACACTAATTCTTTTCTCTCGCCCTCGTTGCGATTGAGACCTCCCCTTTCTCTTGCCCTAGTTGCAATCGAGACCCTTGCTTCCTGTGCAAGTTGTGTGTGTGTGGCTCGCTTCCTGTGCAAGCCATGCTTAGGATAGGTTGGCCCTTGTGCCATTTAGCTAGAAACCTTAACTTAGGGTTGATTTTGCATGACAACATCTAGGCTCGAGTCGTAGTCTCCCTAGTGTTGTGTCTCCCTCTGTTATCTGGTTAGGCTAGGTCCTTTATCCCTGCGTAGGGGAACTACATCGCCCTGATCTTCATACCAGATGAAGTATGTAGGCAGGAGATTGAGCTGATCTCTCCGGGCGCCCTTTTTCTTTTTTGTGTGTGTTGTTTGACATTTGCTAGGCTCGAGTGCCCGACTCCTTAGCATTTTGTTGTCTGTTTGTTTATGTGTGTGCTTGACAGTTATAGGCTCGAGTCCCCGACTCCCTATTAACTTGTTGTGTTGTTGTGTGTTTGGAAGCTGATGTAAGTCCATCGAGTGGCATTCGAGTTCCAGTGTGCGTGTGTTTGGTTCGGATGCTGATGTAAGTCCAGTGATTGGCGTTCAGGCTCCATGTTTGCCTCTTTGTGTGTGTTTTGGTTCGGATGCTGATGTAAGTCCAGCAATTGGCATTCAGGCTCCACGTTTGCCTGTGTCTTGTTTGTTTGTGTGCGTGTCAGCCGAGCTACGAATGCTCTGATTCTTCTCTCGTCCGAGAAGATACGTATGCATAGGATGCGATATCCTAGCGAGCATGTGTCGTTTCCCCAGTCCGAACTACTTGGACTCTGATGTCTATGCCTGATAGACTAAGTAGGCCCAGGATGCGATATCCTGCCGAGTCAGTTTCAGTCAGTTTCTTTTGTCTCTTTCAGCCAGTGTGTGTGTGTTTGAGCAGTGTTTAGCAACCATTTTCCTTTCTATTGTGCGTGGATCCCGTAGAGTACTACGGATGCGTAGGGGTGCTAATACCTTCCCTACGCATAACCGACTCCCGAACCCATTCTCTTTGGTCGCGAGACCATGTTCTTTCCCAGGTTTACTCTGAGCGTTTCCTTTCCCTCTTTTGGGATAAATAACGCACGGTGGCGGCTCTGTTGTTCTTCCGATCTCATGGTGAGAGCCTTCGATGGTTCTAAGAGGTCAGTGTTTGGAGAGGTAGAATTGCCAATTCAGATTGGATCACAAACCTTCAACTTTATCTTCTATGTGATGGATATCAGTCCCTCGTATAGTTGCCTGATGGGTCGTCCTTGGATCCACAATGCTGGGGCAGTCTCCTCAACACTGCATCAGAAGATCAAGTTCCCGGTCAATGGAAGAATTATCACCGTCTGTGGTGAGGAGGACATACTGGTAAGTAACCTGTCTACCTTCAAGTACGTAGAGGTGGAAGGTGAAATTCAAGAGACTCTCTGTCAGGCCTTTGAGTCAGTTCAGATCAAGGACGCAGCTCCGGTGGAAGGGGTTAAAGCAGGAGCCCCTATCTCATCCTTCAAGCAGGCGCAGGCTTTGGTGGATTTAGGTGTTGCTCCCGGTTGGGGACGTCTGTTGGAGTTACCAATGAAGGACGACAAGTTCGGGATTGGGTATCAACCAGCGTTGACTTCTACAACTTCAGCACCTCAGACTCGTCAGGGGCCGATTACTTTCTCTAGTGCTGGCGTCATCCAATATGGCCAGATCTCTACGATCAACGATGAAAATGGAGATAGTGATTGCGACATCGACAACTGGGTGCGTCCGAGGATCCCTGGTGAAGTCATCAACAATTGGTCTTCCGAGGAAATTGTCCAAGTCACTCTTCTAGAGGAGTAATTTTTCTTTGTTTATTCATGCATGTCCAAGTCTTACGTTCCGCCCAGGGCGTAATGACTCATTGTAGGGCTCATCTATGTGAATACCTGCATTGTTTATCATAAATGAAGGACGTCTTTTGCATTCAAATATTTTGTTCACTGTCTTTCTATTTTTGCAGTTTTTCAAAATTTCAAAAGAATAAAAATATTTGGCAATGTTTTGTTTAGTTCTCACTCACTGTCCACACTCATAAGCACATACCATCACTCATGCAGATGCACATCACCGGATCCTATTGATAACGGTTCTGTTATGGCTCGCTTCGACTTCGAAAACCCAATCTTCCAAGCTGAAGGAGAGGGTGATGAAGACTGTGAACTCCCTGAAGAACTTGCCAGGCTGTTAAAACAGGAGGAAAGGGTCATTCAACCGCATCAAGAGTCTACTGAGGTGATTAATCTTGGCACCGAAGACGTCAAGAAAGAAATCAAGATAGGGGCTGCTTTGGAAGATGATGTGAAGAAGGGGTTGATTGAACTGTTGCAAGAGTATGTTGACGTCTTTGCTTGGTCTTATCAGGATATGCCAGGGCTTGACACAGACATTGTGGTACACCGTTTGCCTCTCAAAGAAGGTTGTCCTCCGGTCAAGCAGAAGCTCAGAAGAACAAGACCAGAGATGGCTGTCAAGATAAAAGAAGAAGTGCAAAAACAGTTGGATGCAGGGTTCCTAGCGGTTACCAATTATCCGCCATGGGTTGCAAATATCGTTCCAGTACCTAAGAAGGATGGAAAGGTACGGATGTGTGTTGACTACCGGGATCTGAACAGAGCTAGCCCTAAAGATGATTTCCCATTACCTCACATTGACGTTTTGGTGGATAATACGGCTCAGTTCTCGGTATTCTCCTTCATGGATGGCTTTTCTGGCTATAACCAAATCAAGATGGCACCAGAAGACATGGAGAAGACAACTTTCATAACCCCATGGGGCACCTTCTGCTACAAGGTGATGCCGTTTGGTCTGAAAAACGCTGGGGCAACATATCAACGAGCTATGGTGACTCTATTCCATGATATGATTCATCATGAAATCGAGGTTTATGTGGACGATATGATTGCCAAATCTCAGACAGAAGAAGAACATTTGGTGAATCTGCAGAAGCTGTTTGAGCGTTTAAGGAAATTCAAGCTGAGGCTTAATCCGAACAAGTGCACTTTCGGGGTGAGGTCTGGAAAATTGTTGGGTTTTATTGTTAGCGGAAAAGGGATTGAGGTGGATCCTGACAAAGTGAAAGCAATACAGGAGATGCCTGAGCCAAGAACAGAGAAGCAAGTCCGTGGTTTCTTAGGGAGATTGAACTACATTGCAAGGTTCATCTCTCATCTAACAGCCACGTGTGAGCCAATTTTCAAATTGCTGAGGAAAGATCAGGCTATCAGGTGGAATGACGATTGTCAAAGGGCTTTTGAAAAGATAAAAGAGTATTTGCAGAATCCCCCTATCCTCATGCCTCCAGTCCCAGGGAGACCGCTGATTATGTACTTGACGGTACTCGACAATTCTATGGGTTGTGTTCTCGGTCAACACGACGAGACAGGTAGAAAAGAGCATGCCATCTACTACCTGAGTAAAAAATTCACAGATTGCGAGTCGAGATACTCAATGCTTGAGAAGACATGTTGTGCACTTGCATGGGCTGCTAAGCGATTGAGACAATACATGTTGACTCACACAACCTTACTGATCTCCAAGATGGATCCAGTCAAGTATATATTCGAGAAGCCAGCTCTCACCGGAAGGGTTGCTCGTTGGCAAATGGTACTGACAGAGTATGATATCCAGTATACATCCCAGAAAGCCATCAAGGGGAGTATTCTGTCAGACTATCTTGCTCAACAACCGATTGAAGACTACGAGCCGATGAAGTTTGATTTTCCAGATGAAGACATCATGTTCCTCAAGATGAAAGACTGTGAAGAGCCAGTTGTTGGGGAGGGACCTGATCCAGATGAAAAGTGGATTTTAACGTTTGATGGGGCCGTCAACGCCAAAGGAAGTGGAATTGGCGCTGTCATTACTACTCCGAAAGGTGCCCACATGCCTTTCACCGCTCGTTTGACTTTCGAGTGCACCAATAATGAAGCTGAGTACGAGGCCTGTATCTTGGGTATTGAGCAAGCCATTGATTTGAGAATCAAGACTCTGGACATCTTCGGAGATTCAGCTCTGGTGATTAATCAAGTGAATGGTGATTGGAATACGCTCCAGCCCAATCTGGTCCATTACAGAGATTACACGAGAAGGCTATTGACTTTCTTCACAACAGTAAAGTTGTATCATATACCTCGTGATGAGAACCAGATGGCAGATGCTCTTGCTACTCTATCCTCCATGATCAAGGTGGTTCGGTGGAACCATGCTCCCAGGATCGATGTAATGCGCCTTGACAGGGCCGCGTATGTGTTTGCTGCTGAACTGGTAGTTGATGATAAGCCCTGGTATCACGATATCAAGTGCTTTCTGAAGAATCAAGAGTACCCTGCAGGGGCATCCAACAATGACAGAAAGACTTTGAGAAGATTGGCAGGCAGTTTCTTCTTGAAAAAAGATGATGTGCTGTATAAGAGGAACTTCGACATGGTTTTGCTCAGATGCGTGGACAAACACGAGGCGGACATGTTAATGCAGGAAGTTCATGAGGGCTCCTTCGGTACTCACGCCGGCGGGCATGCAATGGCTAAGAAATTTTTAAGAGCGGGTTATTATTGGATGACCATGGAATCAGACTGTTTCAAGTATGCTCGGAAGTGTCATAAATGCCAGATTTATGCTGATAAGGTGCATGTACCGCCGAATCCTCTGAATGTGATGTCTTCGCCGTGGCCGTTTGCTATGTGGGGCATTGACATGATTGGAAAGATTGAGCCAACTGCTTCCAATGGGCATCACTTCATCCTTGTTGCCATCGACTATTTCACCAAGTGGGTCGAAGCAGCGTCGTTCGCGAATGTCACCAGACATGTGGTTTCCCGTTTCATCAAGAAAGAAATCATTTGTCGCTATGGGATTCCCGAAAGAATCATTACTGATAATGGTTCCAATCTCAATAACAAAATGATGAAGGAGTTGTGCCAGAACTTCAACATTCAGCATCACAATTCTTCCCCTTACCGTCCTAAGATGAACGGTGCTGTTGAGGCAGCGAATAAGAACATAAAGAAGATTGTGCAGAAGATGGTCGTTACGTACAAAGATTGGCATGAGATGCTACCCTTCGCCTTGCATGGGTACCGCACTTCAGTACGTACGTCGACCGGGGCGACCCCTTACTCCCTTGTGTATGGTATGGAAGCAGTCCTACCTGTTGAAGTGGAGATTCCTTCTCTAAGAGTCCTGTTGGATGTCAAGCTAGACGAAGCTGAATGGATTCGGACAAGGTTCAATGAGTTGAGTCTTATCGAAGAGAAGCGAATGGCAGCCATTTGTCATGGGCAGTTGTATCAGAGTCGGATGAAGAGAGCCTTTGACCAGAAAGTGCGTCCTCGATGTTTCCAAGTTGGAGATTTAGTGTTGAAAAGGATCCTTCCTCCTCAGACAGATCACAGGGGCAAGTGGACCCCTAACTATGAGGGACCTTATATTGTCACCAAGGTTTTTGATGGAGGGGCCTTAATGCTTGCAACGATGGATGGTGAAGACTTCACTTCCCCTGTGAACTCAGACGCAGTTAAAAAATACTTCGCATAAGATAGACCCGCTGGACAGTAAAAAGAACAGTCCAGGCAAAAATGGGCATCCCGACGAACCAAGAAAGTGAAAAGGTTCGGGCAAAAATTAGGGATTTAAAAATGAAAAGATTGTACACCCGGTAAGTTGAAAACCTGAAAAGGCAACTTAGGCAAAAATGGGTATCCCGGTGGATTGAAAACCCGAAAGGGCGATCCAGGCAAAAGTTAGGGATTAAGCGAATGACTGCGTTCTGAGTTAGTTCTGAATCTCATCTTGTGTCGATGACTGGAAACTTTCAAAAGGAAGAAAACAATCTAATCACCTTTTCAGAAGGCTGATCATCTGGAAGATCTTGAAGACGAGCGAGTCATAGCAGAATTGGAACCCAATAGAAATCCATTTCACATTGCCATTAGATTAATTTATATTTTATCTTTTGTGCAATTACCTCTTTCCAGGGATTGCTTCCTGATGTAAATGCCTATTCAGAGGCCATTCAATCAATAAAATCATGTTACTCAGTATATCTCTGTTTTCATTTTCATTTTACTGTTTTGTTTGCAAAAATGACGTTCGAATTTTTGATAAACATTGCATCATGACACATAAGGGCTTTACAGGTACACGCTTAATAAACATTTAAAATTGCTGTAAATTTTAAGTGCTTTGGATCGTCTATTCAGAACGGATACCCTCGGGGCATTTCCTTAAAATCCCCTGCAGATGATCGTGAATATCTTCCCCAGTGAAGTCACCAACAGACGAATCCGGTGTCTTATCCCTGCAGAGCTGATCAGAGTGTTGGATTCTTCAATTCCCAGCAGGTTCTCACTACGGTGCTTCCCAAGCATGTGTTTCAGACTATACACTCCCTAGTAGAGTTAACAGTGCCAGACTGTATATCCCCAGCGGAGTTAATAGTGCCAGACTGTATATTCCCAGCGGAGTTGACAGTACCAGACTGTATCTTCCCAGCAGAAGCAGCTGCTCCTCGGAGTTCGATGCCAGATCGGTGTTTTCAATCCCAGATCGATGATCTCTTTCCTGGAAGCATAACCTCGGTACCGTATCGGTGTTTGCCTCCCCCTGCTGAGTCATCTCTCATAGATTATGGTTGCCAGAACCACTATCGCTTTCCCCAACAACAGGTTTTCAGTGCCATTCTCTCCCCAGTCAGAGTCTCGGTATTTCGCCATTGCCAGAACACCGCGCGGCCGGCCATTTCCCCACATAGTTCATTATGATGTGCATCTCCAACAGTAGTGCCAGGGTCCAGAAGATTGTGATCATTTCCCCAACGGGATTCCTTGTTTCAGCTTGACATTTTCCCCAGCATTTCGCATCCCTGCATGTAAAATCATATTGCATTGCATCCTCCCAAATCGCGTAGCATTTCCATTCTCATGGAGCATTACGCCATTGAAAAATTCAAACATACGCATGTAAGCATAAAACATTCTCGGCATCCTAAGTGACAAGCCAGAAGTTTGTTTCCAGTGCTCAGACTGAAGGTTGTTCATGACTTACTATCCCTAGCATGGGTCGTTGGCCCGCGTGCCGCCTCAATTATCGTTTTCCTTATTTCTGCCGATGCTAACAGGCATGAAGTTTTTCCGGTATCCAGACCGAAGTGGCATTCAGGCCAGTCTTTCCGGTATCCAGACCGAAGTGGCATTCAGGCCAGTCTTTCCGGTATCCAGACCGAAGTGGCATTCAGGCCAGTTTTTCCGGTATCCAGACCGAAGTGGCATTCAGGCCAGTTTTTCAGGTATTTAGACCGAAGTGGCATTCAGGCCAAGTTTCTGGTATCCAGACCGAAGTGGCATTCAGGCCAGTTTCCGATTTTCAGATCGAAGAAGTTTCCGACATTCAGGTCGATGCAACTTGTGGCTTTCAGGCCAGTTTTCCGATTTTCAGATCGAAGAAGTTTCCGACGTTCAGGTCGATGCAACTTGTGGCGTTCAGGCCAGTTTCCGGTATCCAGACCGAAGTGGCATTCAGGCCAATTTTCCGGTATTCAGACCGAAGTGGCATTCAGGCCAAGTTTCCGGTATCCAGACCGAAGTGGCATTCAGGCCAGTTTCCGGTATCCAGACCGAAGTGGCATTCAGGCCAGTTTCCGATTTTCAGATCGAAGAAGTTTCCGACATTCAGGTCGATGCAACTTGTGGCATTCAGGCCAGTTTCCGATTTTCAGATCGAAGAAGTTTCCGACATTCAGGTCGATGCAACTTGCGACATTCAGGCCAGTTTTCCGATTTCCAGATCGAAGTGGTGTTCAGACCAGATTTTCGGTGATCAGACCAACGTTGATACTCTCATATTCCGATGCTTAGTGTTCAGACTAATGTGCGGCGTTCAGGCCATGGGTATTCCTGTGTTACCATTTATTTTGGTATCCAGGTCAACTTTCTGTTTCGGTACTCGGGCCGATTTTTACCGTACCAGACGGATTCTTCTTTTGAGATTGCTTCTTTGCCGATTCTGACAGGCATTGTTAGTTATTTCATGGGGATTCAGGATCAAAATCCGGGTCTTCTTAATATTTAACCATCTCCCACTATGATCATATGAAGAACGTCCTGCTTCATTTTCTCTAGTTGAAGACGCTTAAATAGGGGCAACTGTCATACCCCGATTTTGGTCCTAAATCTTTTATGTTTGTTTGGCATGCTTGGCCTAACCTTACTTTGGTTTTATATGAGGATTGTTTTTTTGATCCAAAGTCATGGTGTTGTGATTATGGATACATCTATGGTCTGGGTCATCTGCCAGTCAAGTTATTGGTTCATGGATACTATGCCAAAACCCTAACCTTATGGTCTCATTTCATGGTTTTGTTCATACACATTATCAGTCAAGGCATTTTCTTTTCAAAAGTCAAACATTCAAGTCATGATTAAACCAATTGTGAAAACCAACTTCAAACCATTTTGTTAATCCATTTCAATTTATTTCATGTCATTGTAAACCATTACATGTGATTCCATACAAGAAAATACAAAATTTGGCATTTTTGACCAACTGTTGACTTCGGTCAACAGTTGACTTTTTGGTCAACTTTGACCAAAGTCAACCCAAATTCATTAAACCCTAAATTTCACCCTAACCACTTATTCATTGTCCATTTACAAATGAAATATAAAGAAAATACATTTTTTAACCATTTGTTGACTTTGGTCAATAGTTGACTTTTTTTGGTCAACTTTGACCAAAGTCAACTTTCACTTGCTCTTGCCCATCCAACTTGGCCTGACCCTTCTTTTTCAATACATCATCCAATTCTCACGTTTGTTGATGTTTTATTGGTAGCTTCCATTACAAGTAACACATGTGGTGCACCATGCTTTGTAGCTTTTGAACCCTTAACCATTTGCCTTTGGCCTGCCCCTAACCATTGACCAAGGAGTCCCCTAACAGTTCAACCATTGTCCTTTGCTCATGTCCTTTGGCTACAACAAGAACCTCACACTTGTGCAACAAAATCATGGATGCAGATGGTCTAGCCAATGCTGCTGCCACAATCATGTCACATCCTGCTTTGCAACAGCACCATACCATCGTCATCATGCTAGCCTGCTACAACACATCTGCTGCCACAAACTGATCAGGAAATGGCCATGGATTAGCAAGGTTGCATATCATTCATACCAGTCTGCAAAAATACAAATAAGCCCAAGTTAACTTGCAGTCATGTTCATTGCTTGGTACCATATTAAGATACCAAAACCTGTTACAGCATGACCAAGCTAATCCTTTAAAACAAGTTTTCAAGGCCAGGGCTACCAGTTGGCATGCCCCATATTGCAACCTAGTTCAACTTGACCTGTTGCAGCAAACCAAAGCCATGCTAGCATCTAACTGCTTCTACCCAACCTTAAAAATCTGCATTGGAATAACGCAGTCCATTACAGTTCAAAGAATCATGGAAGGCGGTTGCAATGCAATAAGGACATTCACATACGCATGTACTTTTCAGCAACCACAACACCATGTTGGATGCACAAACCAATTCAGCAAACAAGAAGACCAACCTTTACCCTGCTGAACTGGCCCTGCATTCACCACAAACAGGTACCATTATCACATAATCATGTACTGTGCTTATATTGTTTGTTTGGACAAGACATTTCAATTGGATTTGGCCTTGAACTCCTCTTGGTAAACATCCTGCCATCATAGTCCTATAGCAGGCCTGACCAAAGCTGATCTTGCCATTTGAGGCACTGTAGAATCACATCCAGGCCCTTGAGAATTCCAGCCTAACCTGGACATTACCTACAACATGTGAAGTATGTCAAGTCACAGATGGACATGGCTGTACATCATTCATTGCAGCATGACCATCACTTGTTATCTATAGCAAACCCTACCAGTAAGGGAACCAACCAAACATGACATTACCTGCAGCAACTCATCATGGTCTTGCATCCTGCAGTTAGGAAACCAGCTGCAATCTTGAGGCTCTACCAAACCAGCAGGTGAGAGAAGTGGTCAAGTGTGGATGAAATTGGGCTAGACACCATTGGTAGCTGCAACATTCAGCAGGAACCAATCCTGCACCAAAACCAAAACCCGCTGAGAAAAGATCATCCTTTTGCATCCTTAGAGCAGTCCAAGACATGGTATGAATTAGCTTGGTCAATGCAACTCAAAATCCATTAGCAATAGCTGACCATTAACCTTGCCCAATGTAACATGCAAAGGTTAAATGTTGCAACCAATGAGACCAACCCCAACCAACTAGCCTAACACCAGCTGCCACTTGACATCACAAGCAGGAAATGCAGAAGAATAAAAGATGGTACATGAGCTCCTTGTTACCATAATCCTGTTGAACAACAAGCAACTCATTAATTGCCATGATAAGTGTACTGAAATACTACCTGCAACATGTTACCAATCCAATGCCATTTGACCACATTCATCAAAAAAATCAGTTGGTTCTTGTAAGCATCCTTCCTGCATTGTTGTTGCTTATCACCAAGCTAAGTTAGTAGTCATGATGGAATTCCTGTCAGTTGGAGCAAGTCAAGAGAAAACACAGAAATACAACAGTGAAATGGAGACTTAGGGTATATCAACCATACCTGCAGAAGTATGAACCACTTGTGCAATGAGATAATGGGATGAGTTGTTAACTGTTGCACCATTGCCTTGAGCTGTGAACACAATAGGTTTGTTTGGAATTGAGAACAAATCCTGCAGCCAGCATTCCACACTCTCATGTTGCATTGAGAAGGGTCATAACAGGGCACACTTTGGAGCCAAGTGATGTCCAAGGTTGCACCACACTTTACCATGGCCAAACCTTGAGTTAGAATAGGAGGAAAACAGGTGAGGGCAAAGTGAAGTTATGCCTTTGAAAACCTTGATTCACACTGCAAGAAGCATTAGCCAAAAGCTGCATTACCAAGATATGAACAAAAGAGCAGCATAACAGGGCAAGAGCACAAGGGATAGCCATGGAATTACCAATCCGGCACCTCACAAGCCATTGGATCCATTGGATTCAAAACCAGTTCAGACCTATTACAAAACATGACGACCAAATTGAATTCATGCCAATTATGGCCAAATGACAATACTCAACAGCATACACTGACCAACAGGATTACATCAACACCAGCTGCACACCATCAATCCAATGTCAGGCCATGGAGTGTGTTAGCTTACCAAACCTGAATCATGTTAGCAAAACCACCAGCTATGACAATAGAAACCAGGTGACTAACTTAAAATCTAAACCAAGACCACAAGTAAGCCACAACATCATTACATGTGTGTGGTAGCTCATGACCACAAAACCTGCATCAAAACTGCACCCTGTTCAAGAAGAATCAAAGCAACAAAAATACAGGGCAATGGAAACCTAACAGCAGACCATGATAAGTTGTCAGTAAGCTATCAACATTGGGCTATCAAGATATGTGCATACCAGTTCCTAAGCCTACCCAATTGTGTTACACCAACAAGACCAAGTCAGACACATTGCAAGACCACCACATCCATGTGCTACAATGTGAAAATCATATACCAAATACAGAGTCACATTGAGGCTAGCCACTGAATGCAAACTCAGTTGTGCAACAAGTAAAACCAAGGAATGGGAATGCCTTACCTGCTATAGGGACATTGGCCAGGTTGGAGTTTGGAGCAGCATACCACTCTAGATTCATCATATCGGGCATCCAAGTTATCCTAAGCCAGTTCTTGTTGTTGCACTGCCATAGTAGGTCCACATGCCAAATGAGTTGATTTGCAACCAACATTGCTATGCTGCAAAAGCACTCAAACAAAGATATACCAATACCATGCTCAAACTTACACCAGCATGTTGTAATGATAGTTATGTACAAACAAACAAGCAAGTCAATGCTAGGCCTGGAGCAACATCAACACTGTAAAAGAATCACATAACCATGCAAGAATTTCAATAAACCTTGGTCCATGACAGGTTGTGTATGAGTTACTTGTGACCCTGCTAAGCCAGTTGAGCAACAAATTCATGAGTCCAAAGCAAAGTCACTTGAAAGCAAAACCAAAGCTTCATACAAAAAAGCCATACTTACCACCTGATGAATTGAATAAAGGGGTCCAGCAGGGCAATGGAAGGCCAATTCAAGCATGTTGCAGCAAAACAAGTGAAGACACCATTTTCACTGTAGTAAAAAGGTAGTTAATTAGCCAGCAGTAAAATCCAAAAGTCAGAAAAATCCCAAAACAGAATAGAGACAAAAACAAAGAAGAAGGCACATGCTCAGGTTACCTGTTCCAGCTCCAAGTATCAAACGAGATGGACCAATTTCTGAACATCCAAAGTGCTCTGCAGAGTTACTCTTTTGGAACCCAAGGCATTTTTGAAACCCTAATTCACAGAACATAAGTAGAAGGAAGAGAATCAGTAAGAAAAACAACAGAAGTACCTCGAGGCGAAAATCTGAGAAGAAACCCTAAAAATCCCAAGAGTGATTACCTGGAGGCCAGCGTTTGCACGTCCTACACCGCCACCACTGCGATATTTTGTAAGGATTTTTCTTTCTCTCTATCTTTCTCATATGCTTGTTGTCTGAAAATATTTGTGAGAGTTGAGGGAGTTCGATTCACTGAGTTGGAGAGCGTGAGAGGGTTTTGTTGATGTCATAAGAAGGATGAGTTTCGAGTGCGTGAGATTGCCATTGTTGGGGAAGGTGGAGTTCGTAAGGTGAGAGAGATGAGAAGAAGACGAGCTTCTGTTTTGCTTTTTTTCGTTTCCATTTTTCTGTTTTCTTTTTTTTAATTTTTTTAATTTTTTTAATTTTTTTTTTAATTTGTTTTTTAACAGAAAAAAAAAACATAAAAATGTTTATATGTTTTTTTTGTTTTAGCCGGTTCATATATTTAAGGTAGTATTTCACTAGCATATGATCTTGAGTGGTCTGGTGGAGAGGAGTGATTTCATGGTCTTGAGTGGGGTGGGTTCAATACCCGGATTTGTTGCTTTGGTTTTCCAACATTTTTTGATCTTTCCATATTTTTCTAGCCTTACCATTTAACTAACATGTTTCTATCATTTATTCATTTTTATTGTTTTATTTTTAATATGACTTATGTGATTATTCATTTTTTTTTTAGGATCTATGTGAATTATTATATTTGTGTTTGTTCATTTCATTTGTACAAATTATTTGCCTTTATGTGTGGGTTATGTTACAATCCTGATAAATCATCACAATCTCATTGATAAAAAAACCATTCAAAACCATTTTAAAATTAAAAATCATATTTTCTCGATTTAATATCGAGCCCATTTTTTACACCCTTGTAAGTCGATTGCTTTTTAAGCATCGCCATCGACCTCACATAGCTTACTCTTGGGCTTTCTTACAATGAGTCGGTTCCCTTACACTTACACTCATACGTTGTTTAATGCTCATTCATTTCATTTCTTTGATTATTTGATTTGATCACATACTTGTTTAAATATCTTATTGTCTGATTGACTGTTGCCTACTTGTATGATGTATGAGGCATATATTTATGTTGTTTGATTGCCATGACAACCCCCATTCATAACAAATGTATCCCTCTCCCATGAAATGTATAATATTTTTTCATTCTTTATTCATCTGTTAATACAAGAATTAAAATGAACATTCGATAACCATTTCAAAGCAAGATCAAAACCTCGATCCAACGTCGAGTAATCATTTTTCAAAACCTAACAGAACCAGCACGTATTCATCCACCCTTTTGTAAGTCGATTGCTTTATGCATCGCCATCAACCTTGTAAGTCGATTGCTTTATGCATCGCCATCAACCTTGTAAGTCGATTGCTTCATGCATCGCCATCTACCCTTATCCCTAACACTTCTCCTTGTTCCACTCGTCAACTCTTGTTCCGATTAGGTAGCACCCATTAGATAGAACCCTTTGTATGATAACATAGGTAGGATTCCCATATCCCTTTGTATGATAACATAGGTAGGATTCCCATATCCTTTTGTATGCTAATATTAGGTAGATGTTCCCATTTGTAAATCCTAACACTTAAGTACATATTGCATGACAACTCTAGGGCAGAGCTTCCCCACTTCTAGACCTTTCCGAGCGTCTCCGATCTTGTGGCATGTAGTCCGTTCTATTGCAAAGAGGTAACTGCCTAAGACTCGATTCAGCGAGCTGCGACACTTATTGCTAGGACGTGAACACATTGCCCACTCTCCTTTGACACAACTGGTGTCCTCCTTTGTAAGTCCATATTCATATGGCAATCCCTCCAGGGGAACTACGCCGCCCTGATTCTCATACCAGATGAGGTATGTAGGCAGGAGATCGTGCGAGATCTCTCCGGGCACCCTTTTCCTTTTTTGTGTGTGTTTGCTTGACAGTTGCTAGGCTCGAGTTCCCGACTCCTTAGTAACTTGTTGCTTGTTTCTTCTTGTGTGTGTTAGGATATGGATGTAAGCCCAGCGATTGGCATTCCGTATCCTATTGTTGAGTGCTTGGAGTCCGGTATAAGTCCATCAAGTGGCATCTGGTTTCCAGTGTGGGTTTGTTTGGTTCGGAAGCTGATGTAAGTCCAGCGATTGGCATTCGGGTTCCATGTTTGCCTTTTGTGTTTTGTTTTGTTTCGGCGTGCGTGAGCCGAACTACGGCAACTCTGATTCTCATGTTCAGATGAGATACGTAGGCACACGATGCGATGTCTTGCCGAGTTTGACTAACAACTAACAACTAATCCTTGTTTGCTCTCGCCCTCGTTGCGATCGAGACATTCCCTTTCTCTCGCCCTCGTTGCGATCGAGACTTTCCTTTTCTCTTGCCCTAGTTGCAATCGAGACCTTTGTTCCCGTAGTTAGCCGAACTACATTATGCTCTGATTCTCACTCCCGATGAGATATGTAGGCATAAGACGCGATGTCTTAGCGAGCACACATCTCTTTCACCCATAGGTAGCCGAGCTACGAAGACTCTGATTCTCATTCCAGATGAGATACGTATGTAGTGGATGCGACATCCGTGCGAGTCATTTTCTTTGACCCTTTCTTTTATTAAATAGTACATTAGATAAACACACACCCTTTAGACAAGAAACAACAAGAGTGGATCCCATAGAGTACTACGGATGCGTAGGGGTGCTAATACCTTCCCTTCGCATAATCGACTCCCGAACCCAAGATTTGGTTGCGAGACCTTGTCTTTTCCTTTCCTTTCTCCAGGTTTACTTCGAGCGTTTCCTTTCCCTCCTTTGGGATAAATAACGCACGGTGGCGACTCTTCTGTCATTCCTTCTTCGCCGGTTGTTTTTTCGCACCACTGTATTTTTCAGGCTGCGACACGTCCTATAAACAAGCTCTGGAGGTCATTCATTCAGGTAACGCGGAAGGCTGGGGCAAGATGATCGATGTGCCCCTAAAGGAAGACAAGTTTGGCATTGGTTATCAGCCTTTTCAATCACTAGAGCAGGGTGTCCAGAATCAAAAAGGGTCGTGTACCTTCACTAGTGCTGGATTGATGAATCATGGTGATGTCTTTGCAATAGGCAATGAAGACGACGACAGTGATTGTGATATGGATAATTGGGTGCGCCCGTGTGCTCCAGGGGAGAGGATCAACAACTGGACTGCTGAAGAAATAGTCCAAGTTACTCTTCAGATAGAGTAATTTTCTTTTGTTTTTCATTTTGCACAAAAACCCTACGCTCTGCCCGGGGCGTAGTGGTTCATTGTAGGGCCACATCATGTTTTGAATTTTCAATGATTATCATTAATAAAGGACGTTTTGCAATCAGATTTGTGCTCACTGTCTTTCTGTTTTTACTTTCATTTTCAAAACAATAAAAATGGCAATGTTTTTTGTTTTTGTGACTTCCTTGAACTCTTTTCTAAAAAAGCATTAAACATCGTTCGTGCAGAATTGATCTTGCGGATTCCATTAAAAACAGTTCTGTTATGGCTCAGTATGACTTCAATAATCCCATTTACCAAGCCGAAGAGGAGATTGAAGAAGATTGTGAACTCCCCAAAGAATTGGCCAGACTATTGAAACAGGAGGAAAGGGTCATTCAACCTCATCAGGAAGAGTTGGAAGTCATTAACCTTGGTACTGAGGACGCCAAGAAAGAGATCAAGATAGGGGCTGCTTTAGAGGAAAAGGTCAAGAGAGGGCTGATCGAAATGCTGCGAGAATATGTGGAGGTATTCGCATGGTCGTATCAAGATATGCCTGGTTTGGATACAGATATTGTGGTGCAAAGGCTACCTCTCAGAGAAGATTGTCCCTCGGTAAAGCAGAAGCTTCGCAGAACTAGTCCTGATATGGCTGTCAGGATCAAAGAGGAAGTTCAGAAACAGTAAGACGCGGGTTTTCTAGCAGTTACCAATTATCCCCCTTGGGTGGCCAACATCGTACCCGTGCCGAAGAAGGATGGTAACGTCAGGATGTGTGTCTATTACCGAGATTTAAACAGAGCCAGTTCGAAAGATGACTTCCCATTACCTCACATTGATGTATTGGTCGATAACACTGCTCAGTCCTCGGTTTTCTCTTTCATGGATGGATTTTCTGGCTTTAATCAAATCAAGATGGCGCCAGAAGACATGGAGAAGACGACATTCATTACACCTTGGGGCATGTTCTGTTATAAGGTGATGCCATTTGGGTTGAAGAATGCCGGTGCTACCTACCAAAGAGCTATGACGACTCTCTTTCATGACATGATGCACAAAGAAATTGAAGTGTACGTGGATGATATGATTGCGAAGTCTCAGACAGAAGAGGAGCACTTGGTAAACTTGCAAAAGTTGTTTGAAAGATTAAGAAAGTTCAAACTGAGGCTGAATCCAAACAAGTGTACGTTTGGAGTGAGATCTGGAAAGCTGTTAGGTTTCATTGTCAGTGAGAAAGGGATTGAGGTTGATCCAGCGAAAGTAAAAGCTATTCAAGAAATGCCTGAACCAAGAACGGAAAAGCGGGTTCGTGGGTTTTTAGGGAGGTTGAACTACATTGCGCGGTTCATATCTCACCTAACAGCCACGTGCGAACCAATATTCAAATTGCTAAGAAAAGATCAAGCAATCAGGTGGAAAAGAGCATGCAATATACTACCTTAGCAAAAAGTTTATCGACTGTGAAATGAGATATTCACTGCTCAAGAAAACTTGTTGCGCTTTGGCATGGGCTGCTCGCCGACTAAGACAGTATATGTTGAACCATACTACCTTGTTGATTTCTAAGATAGACCCAGTAAAGTATATCTTTGAAAAGCCGACTCTTACCGGGCGGGTGGCTCGTTGGCAGATGATTTTAACAGAGTATGATATCTAGTACACATCGCAAAAGGCCATCAAGGGTAGTATTCTGTCTGATTACCTTACCGAGCAACCAATTGATGATTATCATCCGATGATGTTTGAATTCCCCGATGAAGATGTCATGTACTTAAAGATGAAAGATTGTGAAGAGCCTTTTGTCGAGGAAGGACCGGATCCCGATGACAAGTGGACACTGATGTTTGATGGGGCGGTAAATGTGAATGGAAATGGTGTTGGGGCAGTACTCATTAATCCTAAAGCTGCACACATACCTTTTTCCGCCAGATTGACTTTTGAAGTAACCAACAACGAAGTTGAGTACGAGGCCTGTATCATGGGGATTGAGGAAGCCATCGATCTAAGGATCAAAACTCTGGACATTTATGGAGATTCTGCTCTAGTGATTAACCAAGTCAATGGAGACTGGAATACTCATCAGCCGCATTTGATTCCTTATAGAGACTACACCAGAAGGATCCTGACTTTCTTCAAGACAGTGAAGTTGTATCATGTACCCCGAGATGAAAATCAAATGGCTGACGCCTTAGCCACATTGTCTTCCATGATTAAAGTCCATTGGCAGAATCATGTTCCACACGTTGCTGTGAATCGACTCGAGAGGCCTGCGTATGTGTTTGCAACCGAGTCTGTTATTGATGAGAAGCCGTGGTTTTATGATATTAAGAATTTCCTCAAAAGCCAAGAGTATCCTGAAGGAGCGTCAAAGAATGACAAGAAGACATTGAGAAGGCTAGATGGAAGCTTTTACCTCAACAAAACGGGGCTGCCGAGAGGAAAAATCGTACAATAATGAACATGGTGCGTAGTATGCTTTGTGGGGAAAATTTGCCTAAGGAATTGTGGGGTGAGGCCGTGTCTGCAGCCACCTACTTGTTGAATAGGTGTCCCACTAAGAAACTGGAGAAACTCACACCGGAAGAGGCTTGGAGTGGCTTCAAACCGAATTTGAATCATTTGCGTGTTTTTGGATCGATTGCATATCGTCATGTACCGAACCAACTTCGGAAGAAATTGGATGATAAGGGTGAGAAGATGATATTTGTAGGATATCACTCTACTGGAGGGTACAAGTTGTTCTATGGAAAAAATCGGAAGATCGTCATAACCCGGGATGTGACTTTTGATGAAGTCAAAAGTGTAGAAAATGCAGCAGTAACCGGTTATCCTACTAGCAATAACCGGTTACTCACAGAAAAATAGCAGCAGCAGTTTTTTAAAATCGCTGATCCGGAGGCTTCCGACACCGCTGTACCAGCACCTAAAGTAGCGAAAAATGATGCTGTTAATAATGGTAGACCAGTGAGGCAAAGAGCCTTGCCTCATAGACTCCTAGATTACGAAAGATTCCAAGATCACGAAGTGAATAACGATGGTGATTTTGTTCATTTCGCGCTTATGGCCGAATCCGAACCGGTAAATAAGGAAGAAGCCTTAAGTGATCCTAAGTGGATATGTGCAATGAAAGAGAAGCTGGAATCTATTGAGAAAAATGGTACTTGTGAGTTGGTTGATTTACCACTTGGAAAGAAACCGATAGGTGTGCGATGGGTCTATAAGGTTAAAGCAAATCCCAAAGGTGAAGTAATCAAGCACAAAGCTCGATTAGTGACGAAGGGGTTCTTGCAACGAGAAGGTATAGACTATGAGGAGGTATTCACACCGGTGGTTAGATTAGAGACTATTTGTTTGATTGTTGGTATTGCGCATAGCAATAATTGGATGGTTTACCAAATGGATGTCAAATCTGCGTATTTGAATGGTCCTCTTGTTGAGGAAGTCTATGTGGGGCATCCACCCGATTTCGTGATAAAAAATCAAGAGATGAAATATTACAAGGTACACAAGGCCTTGTATGGTTTGAAACAAGCTCCAAGAGCTTGGAACAAACATATTGACGACTTTCTTATTGACATTGGTTTCAAACGATGTGTATCTGAACATGGAGTTTATGTGAGATTGGATACGAATGATGGTGTTATTATACTTTGCTTGTATGTTGATGATCTCTTGATTACGGGCAACCATGACAAGAGTATTTCAAGGTTCAAAAGTGAGCTCATGAGAGAGTTTGAGATGACGGACCTTGGTGTCATGAATTACTTCCTTAGCATAGAGTTTCACAAGTCAAAAGTGGGGTTGCTTATGCACCAAAGGAGGTATGCTCTAGATATTTTGAAAAAGTGTGATATGGAGCATTGTAATGCTTCTATTGCACCTTGTGAGGCTAGAGTGCAGCTGTCCAAAAGTGATGAGGAGGATGATGTCGATCCAACGCTTTACCGGAGCTTAATTGGATCGTTACGGTATTTGTGCAATACGCGACCGGATTTTGGCTTTTAGTGTCGGTATTGCGAGTAGATTCATGGAGAGACCTAAGGTGTCTCACTTGGCGGCGGTCAAGAGGATCCTTAGATATGTGAAAGGTACTTCTGGCTGCGAAATTCTCTTTCCCGCATCGGACACGGGGCGTAAGTGCAATTTACTTGGCTACACCGATTCTAATTGGTGCGGAGATAAAGATGATCGAAAATTGACGGCGGGGTACATCTTTATGTTTGGTAGTACACTAATCTCTTGGTGTTCGAAAAAGGAACCGGTTGTAGCACTCTCTTCTTGTGAGGCCGAGTACATTGCGACATCGTTAGGTGCATGCCAAGCTATGTGGCTTATGAATCTATTGAAGGAATTGAGATGTGGTGATGATGCTGCCACCACACTGTTTGTAGACAATGTTTCTGAAATAAATATTGCGAAGAATCTGATTGCACACGGAAGGAGCAAACATATTGAGTTGCAGTTTCATTATTTGAAGGAATTGGTCGGTGATGGAAAACTTAGATTGAGCTATTGCCGAAGCGAAGACCAAGTCGCGGATTTGTTGACAAAGGGTGTGACAAATGATGTGTTCAAGAGGCTGAAGAAGTGTTTGAGCATGGTGGACTTGGAGCAACTAAAGTGAGGTGGTGTGTTAAATGCAATTAAATTTCTATTATTACCGGCTAGTTTTCCAAAAATACCAGAATTTAATTGTTGGGTCACTTTAGTTGTATTTTTTTTGTTATTCTCTCGATGTATAAACACTCTTGTAATATTCCCAATTTCATTTAATATCAAATTTACTATTCATCCAATATCATTCTGTTCTCTTTAATTCTCTCTCAACTTCATCCCCAATTTCTTATCTTCCACCATTGTCAAATCTTCAATTTGAGTCTTTATGTTCTAACAAATTTGTGCCCACATGTTCATTACATTTTTCTTTTTATTATATTCCTTATATAAGATGGTTATGTCTTTTGGGTAAAAGGTAATGGAGGTTCCATGGTAAGCTTATTCTTGAGTTCTATTTGTTTGAAGTCTGGTTTTAGCTTATTGATTGTTTAGCTTATTATATAATTAGATATTTAAATATAATCAATTATATTAAAATTTAAATTTATAGTAAAATATAAATACTATTTTGTTCTATTTGTGTTCAAAAGTTTTATTTTATTGTTTTTCATGTGTACTATCATATAAGTGTGTTGGTGTAGCAAAGGTATGTACAGTTTTTTTTACTAATCAATCACAGTTTATTGTGCAACAATGATAGTACAAATTACTCCAACTGCAATAAATTCAGTCTTATCAACGTGAAGTTCTGGCATTAGTAATAGTTGTATATCATTGATAAAATAACCATGTACTAATTTAATTTAATTTTTTTTAATTCACAATTACATTTGTTTTCAATAAAAAATAGGTAAATTCAACTTTTATAAATGTTTTAGATTTTGTTGATAAGGAAAAGTATTGTTACCAAATAAATTGAAGTAACTAAAATTGACAATCAAACCCCATTCATTTTTTTATTTTTCTATTCATAAACATTTTTTATTTATTTATAAAAAAAATCAGAATTGCAAAATAAAAAAAATGAGGGATAAAATAAATATATAATATATGATTTTATTTATCAGATATAAATAAAATATATAAAAATTAATTTTAAGAATAACTAAAAATAAAAATTATTAAATGTCATTAAATTAAATAGATTTTTATATTATTAGCAGCATAGGAGAAATAAATCTTTACCTTCAGGTTTATTCACAAAATTAAATCAATTACGTAAATAATTATATCTTTTGATTGAATAATGATTTTTCGTAAACAATCACTAGCATGAAACATAAACATCAACCATGACATAAAACAATTCAAAATTACAAACAAAATAAGATTCAAAGTTAAACGATTTTTCAGATGTACTGATTAAGTTTTTAAAGCATTTTAATATTGACTCATGCAACAATTAAAGTGTTTTAACGACTCAGCATGTGATTTAATGTGTTTCAATTAATATTATTATTAGGATAATGCTATCTTGTGTCCTTGGACACAAGTTAAGGGATAAATATAGTAAATAATTATTGAAATTTATGTCTTAAATTTAATACAATTTCATAATTAATGCTTTTATTATTTTTTCCAATACGAATTTTCTATTTCTGTGGTTTTTAACATACAAGTTAGCATTATCCTTATTATTATTATTACTATTATTAATATGAGTTTAATTGAAATACACTGACAGTATAAAAGAATTTTACACCGTCAGTTAATTATAAACGTTGGATATTAAAAGAAATTTAACTTTTATTTTAAAAATCTATAAAGTAATAGAAACGGAGGATGATGATGAATCGATGGTGTAAAACTTTTTACAGTGTATAGTAATTAATCTCAATTAACATATTCATATTTAATAAAGTGATAATAAATAAAGTTTAATAAATATTTAAAGATATTAAAATATTAATAATTATATTTATTTTTTATTTGACGCACAAATTATATTTATTTTTTTATCTCAAATTGTATTATAAACACCTTTAGTTGAAAACATAATTAAACAATTGTCTTCAGTATAATCTTTTTTAAATAATTAATCAATTATAAAATTTAAACACTGATTAATGACCATTATTATAAAATAACACTATTGATTATTATTATCATTATTATTATTTATTTATACAATTAAAACAATATTTTTAAATACTAAGTTTTACAGAAAACGATATATATATTTACAAATTAGGAATAAAAAAAAGTTAATTAATATTTTTTAACATCGCATAATAATATTACATTAAACTTATTGATATTAATTTATAATTTTATTTTCTTATCATGTATCAAATCATTCATACTACTATTATTATCAAAAATATCTAATAATCAATTTTTATATTTTTTTAAAAATTGAATTCTTTTATCTGATTTAAAATATCAAGATGTGACACGGAACATAACCGATTAAATTCATATAAAAAACATGGATAAATATATTATTTTCAATGTGCATTTAAGTACAAATATGTTGTACAAAATATTTTTAATAGGTGCGGACAAATGGGTATTTAACATCTTGAACAATTATTAACCTGTTATAGTATTCCACAACAACAACGTTATTATGCCAAAATAATTTATTCAAGCATATAACCTTTTTTAATATATCAACAATTAATTAATTTCTCTATGGTTGGCTATTTGATGACGATTCAGTTGAGACTGAGTTTCATGATATGTGAGACTCCCGGCCAGTATGGTATCAGAGTCTCGTTAAAGAGAAGGGGTGCATATGGTGTGAATATTAGTAAACAAAGTAAATAAGGAAGAAAACCACTTACACATGGAAACACCTGAACCAAACACTCAACCTATTACTACTACTTCTTCTCTATCTCTCCCTAAACTCTGTAAAAAGATAAATTCTCATAAAATAGAAAACCTTATTGAGTATTCTCATGTTCCAGAAGATGCTCAAATTTCCGAAACAATACCTCCTCTATTAAGTCCGTACAACATCTTCAAAAGACAAAGAAGTGTTAACAGATCCATCCGAAATCTTATCTCTACGAACCACCCTCATATGAAAGAATATGTCCAGTCGTCTAGACTAGACCAATGTAGCTTAAGAGCTACGAACCAGGAGCAGTACGTAGATTTGGAGATTCCCCAGTATCTCATAAATCACTGGAAGACTGAAGGATATACAGCCTTACACTTTGGGGCTGTCAGACTCATCCTTTCCCTACACGGAAGGAAGAACCAACCTGTCTTTTGCAAAATAGCTCTATTGGACTCGAGCTACCTCCACTATGAAAACGCTGTGATAGGAACTGTTCTCACCACGCTGCATGTAGGGAGTGTTGTCCTCACCATTTTTCCTAATTATAACGTGAGTCTCAGTGATAATACTTTATCCACGAGACTTAAAGTACAGGTTCAAATCACTGGAACTGACCAAGTGCCAGAAGCTATGTTAGCCACTCTCCATCACCAGATAATATACCGTTTGCAGAATCACTCGATAGATCTCCCTCTCTCAGGTTGCTCTTCTGATTCACTATTGGTTGTCACCAATAGAGAAGAAGACATACCCTCTATAGTCCAAATTCCGAGAAGAATTACAAGGGAAGAGTTAACTCAACTAATTCCACTTGAATGGATAACAAACTACGAGAGACTTCATGTTGATAGAAGGCCTATCCAATCCCAAGAGGCTACTTTCAGAAGATCTATTGACAAGAGGGTCAAGACGATTTTCAAAAAGCCAGACGAAGAGTCGACCTCAATATCTCCAATCTTCCAGACAATGATGATCCAACCAGTTTTAAAAGAAAACTGGTGTCCTGTCCATGCTGTTACAGCAGAAGGAAAACCCATCTACACTGATAAAATAGATGGCCACTTCATCTGGGATGTTGATCCTACAAGATGTGACCCAGATTGTGACTGCTGGATGCACGACAATGATATTGACCGAGATATCATTCTTCCCAAAACAAATAAAAAAGGGAGGTGTAAACCCTCTCCACCTCCTCAAAGAAGATTTGATCCAGACAATGGTCCATGGGTAGGAATTCATGGGAAAAAGAAACCCCTCTCTATCTACGAGGAAGGACTAAAAATCCTCAGGAAAGAAGGATTGTTACCACCTGATGATCCAACCCTTGTTACATGGTCACCAACAGACCATTGTAAGTCACTACATCCTCCAATTGTCGTCCAACCAATTCCTTGTTTTATGTACTCAGCTGCAACTCCAGAGTACGAACAACAATTTCCTTCCCTGGAAAGGAAAATGGATCCAATCACAGGCAGAACATCTAAACCTTTCATTCATCCCAGTGAAGTCCAGCCTGATGGGAAACTTAAGCCTTTAACTCAAGCTGAAGAAGTGCTAAACTGGCAATCTGAAAACATGGTTTCTCAAAATGAGATTCTCCAAAGCCATGACAAAAGGGTGGATAAGATTGCTGAGAAAATTGATGAGACAGATGACAATCTCAAAGTTTTATCCCAAAAAATGCAGAAGCACTACAGGAGCTTAAAAGCCCAAGTATCTCAGCTGGATCGTGATTTGCGGCAGATGTTAGAAGAAAGAACTTTTGGCAAAACTTTTGACCAAAAGGAAAGAGAGATCAAAAATCTACAAGGCCAAGTAAAAGAGATAGATGATTTCTTAAGAGCCTCTCATGAAAGAAAGCCCAAGCCCGTTGAAAATTCTTTCTTTGACCCTCCTACTTTTCCTACATATTTCAAATAACCAGAAAGGCCTTCTCCTTTCTACCCTACCTATGGGTCATCACCACCAGATCAGGTTAGATACATACCCAGAGCTTATAGACCAAAATATACTAGAACTTCAACTCCCTCGACCTCCAAGACAAAAGACAAAGCTTCCTGCCTAAGCGCCTCATCCTCAGACTCTCAGGATATCCCTGAAACACCTCCTCCAAAAATCCAAAAAGAAGAAGAAACTCCAGATAAAGGTTTCCAAGCCATGACGATCACCAGAAAGTACGAATCTTCCAAAGAAAATCACCACCTTGCTGAAACATCGGCACACAAGGAAGATGAGTCCTCGACAGATAGTGACAATAACTCTGATCAAGAAACATCTACTGATGAAACACCAGGATCTCTTTCCTCAAGATCAGAATCTGAAGACAACTATATCCCAAGACTCTTCATGGCAAATATAAAGGAGGAAGATTCCTTCTTTGAAGAAGAGTCCCCTGAAGAAACCCTGATCCTTGAAAGGACTAAACCAAATGGCGGTCCCTGGTTCACCTTTGATGACATACCACCCAGTCGCTGGAGAAAAAGACTACTTGAATTTGGAGCTTGGCTTGACACCCAGATGATGAAAACAAGTGCAGATAGCTATAAGATCATTGAAGAATTTTGCTGTAGGATGACAGGCACAATGAAAGAATGGTATCACAATCTTGGAACCTTCAAACAAGATGAGTTACACCGTTTAGAAACTACAGCTAATGTTCTGGGTGTGCTTCATCGTGAATTTATCGGTGATATGGAGATGTTTGATAGGAAAAACAGACAAGAATTCTTTGAGATGAAGTGTTGTTCCCTCAAAACAAAGGATCTTGACAGACACTATCACAGGATGGCACAGAGATATTATGTCCTTAATGGATATAATGACCCTAGTCTCAATAATACCTATGTCTCCTCTCTACCACAAGAGCTCCAACCAGAAATCCATAGAATGTTAGCCACAACTCAAAGAGATATCCAAACCATGAGTCTTGGACAAATTCACCAGGTGACAATAGAAGCACTTGAAAAGCTTTGCAGTTTTCATCACCAATTTTCTTAAGTTATAAAACAAAAGTCAAAATTCACACACGCGTGTAGAAAAGCCTACCTGGAGATTAAGTGTAAAGACAAAAGGTGTAGCTGTACAATAAAAAAGAAACACCAAAGACAAAAATACACCAAGTCTCATAGGACCTTCAAGGGAAAGAAAAGGAAGAATATGAAGTTCTTCAGAAGAAAACCTTTTAGAGGAAAAGGGAAAAATGAGAGATGCTTTATTTGTGGAAAGAAGGGACATTTCTCTAAAGAATGTCCTAATAATACTCATAAAGCCGCAAAACTGATCAACTCTCTTCAACCTTTAGAAGGAGACTTGGAATCACTGTATTCTGAGCAAAGCTCTGCTGACGAAGAAACAATTTTTGCCCTCCAAGACTCTTCGCCTGATGAAGCATCATCTTCGGAGTCGGAAGATGGCAGATATCTCCCTGTTTACTCCTTCAAAGAAATAGGAAGTTCTCTTCCTACTCCACCTCTCCCTTGTGTTGAAGTTCATGTCCTCGCGACGAAGTTTTCACGTCCAAAGAAAGTTATATCTTACATGGACACTGGGGCCCAGATTACAATGATGAACCCTAGCATTCTCCCAGTAGAATTGTGGGTAACACATGCCGCATACTTTGTAGCAGCAGATGGGAAGGTTTTCAAGACAGATCTAATGACCAAGGAGAAAATAGGAATAAAATTCTTCCCCGACTGCATCGTCTGGACTAGGGTCATTGGCAGTAATCTTCCAAACAAAGATATTGTAGTAGGAATGGATGTCTATTCAGCAGCAAACAGACTTCAAATTCTCCCCACAGGAATCAAGTTCAAAAGAGAAGTCAAGCTTTATTCCGGAATATTGAAATTATATTCCTTGTCTAAGATCCCTGCTGGTTATGAAGAAATCAAATCCAACCTACTCAAACTCTGCGCAGACAACCATGAAGAATTCCGCCATCCGAAACCCCTATGGAAAAATAAGGACTTTTTTGTTCAACTTCCTTTTAAGCTAAATGAAGATATTAATCCAACCAAGGCCACTCATTCAGGAATGAGTCCATCAGATTATTCATTGGCAAGGGAGGAATGCCACCAGCTGCTCAAGCAAGGTCTGATAGAGCCCACCAAATCAGAATGGGTTTGTCAAGCATTTTATGTGGAGAAAAGATCTGAAAAGTTAAGAGGGAAAAAGAGGCTAGTAATTGATTACAAACCTCTAAATTATTTTCTCAAAGATGATAAATTTCCCATTCCAAAGGCCTCGTCCTTAAATGTTTTCATCAAAGATGCCCAAATCTATTCTAAGTTCGACCTTAAGTCAGGATTTTGGCAATTGGGTATCAATCCAGAGGATCGTTACAAAACAACATTTTGCATTCCGAATGCCCAGTACCAATGGACTGTGTTACCATTTGGGCTTAAAGTTGCGCCGTCACTCTTTCAAAAGGCCATGACAAGAATTTTTGAACCCATTCTCAATAGCATCCTCATCTATATTGATGATGTGCTATTGTTCTCAAAAGATGAAAAGACCCATAAACAATTATTGGGCCGATTCCTTCAAATAACCCAACAACATGGAATAATGCTCTCTGAAAGGAAAAGTCAATTGGGCCAAACAGAGATTGATTTTTTAGGGATGCATTTTTCCCAAGGGAAATACCAACCTCAACCCCATATTGCCCAAGAACTGTTAAACTTTCCTGATGAAAATCTCATTGTCAAACAAATCCAACAATTTCTTGGTATAATTAATTATATCAGAGACTTCCTTCCAAGACTGGCGAAATACACAAGCCCTCTATCACAAATGTTAAAGAAAAACCCCCCACCGTGGGGAACAATACAAACCGAAGCAGTAAAAGCCTTGAAGAAGATCGCACAAACTCCACCTGCCCTAAAGATCCCTGGAAATGGGAAAAGAATCCTGCAGACTGATTCCAGTGATCACTATTGGGGAGCAGTTTTGATAGAGGAACTTGAAAGGAAAAGATACTACTGTGGTCATGCCAGTGGCCAATTTAAAGAAGCTGAAAAACACTATCACACTACTTACAAAGAAGCTCTTGCCGTAAAAATGGGAATTCAAAAGTTTGACTTCCATCTAAGAGGCTACCAGTTTGAAGTACAGATGGATAATTCATCTTTTCCCAAGATCCTTGAATTTAAAAATAAGATGCCACCGAATCCTCAAACCCTTCACCTCAAAGATTGGTTTTCCAGATATGATTTCTCGGTAAAACACATCAAAGGGGCCCAAAATGTGATTCCGGATCTACTATCCCGACCTATGAAACCTATCCAGATTATCACAGCCAAACACACTTTCCCTTTGATTCTTATGGTCAAACCACTACCAGATCATGCATCCACAACCAGAAATCTCCCTCCAGGAATAACAGTCTCCTCTTCACCATCTCAGCTCAAACAATATGCCAGGAACAATCTCTTCTATTACATGACAAAAATCATAAGGAATAAACTCCCGGATCATACTCCTTATTTCCCTGACACACCTTTCCTCCTACCAATTTTAATAAACCCAAATGCCAAATTCACAAAAAACCATTTATGGTATATCTGGTGTGCCACAGTATTATATTACATGCCCGTTCTTATTCCCACTGAAGCCATGTATCAACACCTGATGGATCCCAAAAATCACAAGTCCTTGATTTGGACTACTCTTGAATGGTATTCTCCATTGCAATGGTGGAGGAATCAATTAAAACCAGTCATAGACGAGGTCAAAGAGAGAAGATTAGCCTTAGAAGCTATTAACAAGATCAAGTCTGTTTTCTTTCTACACAGGCCTTATCAGACAGATCCCGAAACAAAGTTACTTAATTGCAAGAGTTATGTTCACTTATGGGAAACAATTGATGATTATCCTCCCAGTCTAAAAATCACAAGGGAATTAATGGAATATGTCAACTGCATCAATCTTTATGACCTAAAGAACTTTGATGATAGTATAACTTGTATAAGTTATGGAACATTCAGAAGACCAGAAGTTGGAGAAAGCTCAACTCAAGCCATACAACAGAATCTGGATTCTCCAATGGAAGCTGAATTCTCAGAAGGACAAGTGGAAGAAGCTAATAGAAAATTGATGGATCACACTTACATGATGAATGACATCTGGCAACATGAGTCATCACGTTATGGAGATTGCTTTTCTGATGAAAACTTATCCGATCAGAACATGTCCCCATCTCATGAACCCATTTTCAAAGACTAGGTGACAAGTGTCCCTTATGGGCCATTAGCATGCTTATGAATAGTATTTTCTCGTCTTTTGTGTAAAAGTAACTCCATTATGTATGCTTTAGAGATAAGGGTGTCGGACTTTTGGAAAAGGCATTTCTATAATGCCATGCTTGTAATAGTATTGCTTTTGTCTTTTATGTTCCTCCTTGCCTATAAAAGGAGGGCTCTTGTAAACTATTTTCATAAAGCAATCACAAATAAAAACTCTTTGTGTGTTCAAGAACAACTATGTTCTAAATATCCTTTCTTTCTCCCTGAAAGCTTCAGTTACTATATTCATATCATAATCCCCCACATAGATGCAAGTATGCTCTACACCTGTCTCAACTAAGGATCTTGTGTATCAGAAAACATCTGACCTTCGATCCATACTACGGTCCTTACTATTATGGAATTTCAATTTTAATTGATAGTCTGTGTTATGCCTATGGTTGACTATTTGATGACGATTCAGTTGAGACTGAGTTTCATGATATGTGAGGCTCCCGGCCAGTATGGTATCAGAGCCTCGTTAAGGAGAAGGGGTGCATATGGTGTGAATATTAGTAAACAAAGTAAGTAAGGGAGAAAACCACTTACACATGGAAACACCTGAACCACTAAAATTAATACTTTTTTTCATTCTAATGTTAATTTTTTAACTATATTTATCTTTCCTTTTCTATCATCAATTTATATATATATCAACAAATGCGAGTATCAGACTAGAACCCGTACATAAGCGTGATGTTTTTATTAATGTAAATATTAATAAATTTTTAAATACATCATTTATTAATAAATAAATTAAAAATTTAAATAAATTAAATCTTTTAGTTTTATTGACCATTTTTCTTAAAATAAATATTTGAAAATAACTACTATGTTAATAATGAGGAAGAATTTACATATTTTAAATATATTGTTCATATTGCATAACTATCATTAAATAGATTTTATTATGTACAAATAATTATGAAAAATATTGATAAATTTAACATTTTTTTATAGAAATGAATCAAATATGAATTCTTCAAATTACAAATTTAATTCCAATATCGTTATTTAATTAAGATTTTGTTACTTAGTTAAGAGATATTTGTAATGATAATTACAAAAAAAAACTACAGGACTGTAAAAAAACCTTTGCCCTGAACCGGATCAAGAAAATTGCAAATTCAAAAGGGAATCATCTTAAATAAGAAATAGTCACCCAAATGGATAAAGTTATTAACGTTCTCGGTGCCTCGATTGACATCACTAACAATAACACACAATATAAAACGTGCTTATGTATACTAAGCAGCTCTTTGAGCTTGAATATATGTCTCTTCCACTAATGGGATTAACAATTTTTTAGGGCAAAAGTTACATCATTTGTGCCTTTCTCTGAAAAATGGCCTATATTGTATTGCCCTCGATGGTCAATGAGTGACATTCATACAATGCTAGCTCTAATAAAAGGTTCAGTTGTTGTAGAAGTTCACAGTGGAAAATATGAAACAAATAAGTTTCAGTTGATGAACTATCACTTGTGTCATGTTATCAAAATCACAATTTTGACATCTTTCACTACTATAAATAAGTGTTTTTACCTCAATTTCGTGGATGAGGTAAAACATAGTGTTATGAAAAGTGAGCCATTTTTTCTATTTGCAACACTCACTTTAGCTTTATCCTCGTCATTGAAACAAACATCCCTACCTACATAATGAAACAAGCAAAAAGTTCAAACATGATGAAACACAAACAATAATAGATAAACAGATTTTGAAACATAAACTATAGTGAGGACGAACCTATAAAGTAGCAATTTGCTAAGATTTGATAAAAGAAAGGAAACATTCGAAGAAGACGAGTTGGCTGGATAAGATCGGGATTTCAATATGAGAGAGACGAGTGATAGAGATGTTAGGGTTTAGTTTTGAGAGAGACGAGTGAAAGAGATGTTAGGGTTTTGTTTTGAGAGAGACAGTTGTAATGAACTGAAAAGAGAGATAATTTCGCTTATAAATAAATAAATAAGTAACATCTTTCACCATAGTTAACAATAAGAACCATGATGATATACAAGGTCAAACACATTATGTCACAATAAATAGAAAATTGTTGATGTTGGGATTCTGACCATTTCACTGCAGGTACCTTTCACTATGGTTGGTACATACGATCATGGTGAAATGTACTTTCGTAAATACCAACATAAAAAATGTGCCCAAAAAAGAACTATTACAACGGTTAACAAGAAGACAGTTATAAAATTGGTGTTACGAAAGGTCTATTTTGTAGTATTGAACGTCAAGATACCATGGATTTTCTATGCTTCCTTCATTATTTTCATATGCTAGCAACTTTGTTTCAAACTTTTCATCATTCCCTTCAACATAGTTTGTCTTCTCGTCCACTGCATTCTTGAAAGATCTATATTTTAAAGTGTAATGACCAAATTTCTCACAATTGTAGCACTGACTTTGATAATTATGATTCCTTGTGTTTACATATATCCTCTTTTACGCCCTCTTGTTGATTTTTCTCCTCTCTCTTAACTGTCATTAGTGAAATTGAAACTTGTCCATAATTACCACGTCCAAAATGTCCTCTACTTTGACCTCTACCTCGACTTTGTTGTCATCTCTCATGTCTTTGAATTTCTTCATTCTCCTTTCGTTGCATCTTGAATATTTTTTTCTGTGATCTCTTTCTTCTTCTTTTGTTTCTCCTCGTAAGTCAGTAATGATCCTTGAAGTTACTTTATTATCATAGTCTTTAAATTTTTTGTTTCCTCGATTGTCACAATATTATATTCGAATTCGAGGTCTAATGAGCAAAGTATTTTCTACAGAATTCTCACATCTACTAATTTTCAACATTTCATTTTAATTGATTATAAATAGTAATAATTCTTGAAAAATATTCGAAAATAGACTCTAACTCTTTCAAATACATGGATTCAAACTCACCTCTTCGAATTTGAAGATGCACCCTCTTTACTTTGTTTTCACCTTGGCAAGATGTTTGGAGCTTCTCCCATGCCTCCTTAGCCGATGTCGCATTTAAGATTTTCTAAATCTCATTTTCATTATGTTAGAAAAGGAAAAGGATATATTGAGGTTTTACAAGGAATTGAAAGGAGAAACTATTTAAGAGAATGATAACTTCTATTAAGAGGATGTTTTACAATCTCGTTTCCATGCTTCTACTTTTGTTACTAGTTTTTACTAGTTTAGTTTACAAATAATAAGTTCTCTCTATTTATAGGATAGATAGAATTTTACCTATATCGATAGATTATTCATGATATTTCACGAGAGAAGGAGTTTTACGCGCTTCACTCTACTACATATATTTATCATTATCATTATTGTCTCTATTAATAAATTTCTTCACATCTCTATATCTTTCTCTAGCACTAAACCAAAATGAGCCAATTATATTATAGGTCTAATGAATCAAAAACAAATTTATAATCTAACATATTATCACCAAATATTTTCCGAGGACTATTTTATGGAAAATGTGTTTTTCCATGACTCAAAATTCGTGGAGAAATCATGTCTAAAATCGCCACTATTCTCGTAGTGTATTCCTGCATTGCGATTTCATGCCTGTCGTATGGTAGATGTTTTTCCACAGGTTGAGCATTCTCTTGTTACACTGTCTGACCTCTTCACAATAACAAAGAAGTGTTTGCTTTGATAATTCAATTACATTTTAATGTAAACATCTACTATTCCCATAGATATTATTGAAAAGGATTACTTTTGTACCATACTATAATAATACTCTAATATATGATATAACTAAGTTCAAATACATTCTTATTATTATATTTAAATAAAAAATAGAAATTCAAATCCATATTATTATTAGTAGAAGTTACTACTTTTGGAAAGAACAAGTCTTGAACTGAACACTCTCAATGGGCAATTTGTCACTTGGAAAAGGACAGTCCACTTTCTCTTTCTCTGGCAGTAACTCACAAGGTTTAGGGCTCACATTACTTGTAACTCCAGCAACATCTGTACAATTCCATGGAAGCTTCTTCTTCTTCACTGCATTCACTTCAATACTCACATTAGAAATACATATTTCTGTAAAAGGGTCATTAGAAATTCCTTCAAGTTTTGCAGCAAATGTCACATTCTTAGCAGTAATATCTCTATAATTAATTCCTTTAATTTCAGGCAATGCTTTTGGGTCATATCCTTTGTCTGCATGTGATCCATAAGAGCCTATCATCCAAAACACATATTTCATTGTATCCAACTTCATTCCTTTGACAAAAATATCCTTCACGAATCCGCCTCTACCGACAGCTGTTTTGATTCTAATAGCTTATTCTGTTGTGATAGCGGTTATGTCTTCGATTCTGACATCTTGGATTCCACCTGACATTTCACTCCCTAACGCAACCGTAGCACTATCAGGCGATATACATGTTAGCCTTCTTATGACTATTTGTTGAGACGGCTTTCCAAATTTGATTCCGTACTGATCCCATCCACTTTTTATGGCAATGCAATCATCACCAGAGACAATGTAGTTGTCTTCAATCCTAACATTTGTACATGAATCTGTTGAAAAGGAAAAATAAAAGTTAAGAAACACAGATACAGACACGGACACAACTCTGATGATAATTTAACAAAATAAAGCATACCAGGGTCTATGCCATCTGTGTTTGGAGAGCCAACAGGTGCAAGAATGGTAAGTCCATTTATAATTATGTCACTGAAAAAATAAAGCTTCATCAGTAAAATTCAAAAGAGAAAAACAGAATGTATTAGTGTTGAGAATAAATGAAAATGGTGCATTTATCTAACCTGCTATAAATTGGATGGACAAACCAAGATGGGGAATTAACCAAAGTGAGATTAGATATTTGGATTTGATTAGAGTACATGAGTTCAATCATGTATGGTCTAGTGAGTTTCAGTTGATCATTCTTGAACTTGCTCCACCAATATGATCCTTGTCCATCAATTGTTCCATTGTTACCAGTAATTACCACATCAGTGAGATTTGTTCCAAATATGAGACTGCTAAACCTTCCATCAGGTGCATCTCTACCTCTTCCATAAGATGGTAAAACAGGAAGTTGAGGCCATTCTGATTCATCCTGTGTCATGTAAATAACCATTTAATTGATTATGAAATTTTCAAATGATGCAAAATAAAAATCATCATAGATATATATACCTGAGATCCAAGAATGACAGCATCTTTTTGGAGAAAAAGTGTGAAATGGCTTGTGAGGTTGAAGCTTCCAGTTAACCATTTACCTGGTGGAACAATAAGTTGCGCACCACCATCTTTTGAATATTGGCTTAGGTTAGTTATTGCTGAATTAAAAGCCTTTGTGTTAGAGGTTTTTCCATCACCAACACCGCCAAAATCTGTCAAAACTGCACTGTGTTTTCTGCAATTGATTGCAGGATAATCAAAATCGTTCAGTTCACTACTTGGTGTTCCGCATTCCACTACTGATACCAATATCAGAACTATAGAAATCACACCAAAAACCTGCACAAAACAATCATAAGTGAATATATATAATAATGACAATAACCTGAAGAAACCTTAACAAAAAAAGGTGTATATTACATAGGAATTTTGAATTCTTGAACTGTTCATGTTTTGATGAGACATTGTTTTGAAAACAGGTGTATACGTAGTGAGGTATATATAGAGATGAATAGAAAATGGATTTGGAAATGAGTAAAAATCTGACCGGTTATTCTTCAATCAACGGTTATTGTTTAGTGGCTTAAATGGCATGTTTATCGAGTTTAATTGGATTCTTAGAAATAAAGATTAACATTTAATTCTTCGTCGCAACATTAGCAGAAATTGATTGAACTCGAAACATGTCCATCATGATTGAAATTAAATGTTAAGATTTGTGAATGATAAAAGAAATAATTCATTCAAGTGTTAAGATTAAAATTAAGTGTTAAGATTTGTGAATGATACTTTCATAATTTAAGTGTCGGTTAATAAATGTTTGTGAAAGGAAAATATCAACATTGAATGTGTTTGTTTTTGTTGATACGTTTATTGGTGTTGGACACAAATGAACAAAACTATAGAAAAGTGATTTCTACTATTACTATCGTTAAGACCATAAGACGAAAAAAAGGGCAAATGGTAGAGTATGAAAAAGAAAGTTACCTGCCATTTCAAAGTATCAAGAGAAATGGTTGCAATATGAATCGATCATTTTTGTTCCTACATCCCCATAATGCAAATGATGATATGGATCCATAAATTCAACAGACAGGAACAAAGGTATCTTAAGAGTTAAATATAAAAAAAAAATTGAGAATTGCGGAGTTGAATTCGCGCTTTAATAGTATAAAATATTATGTCATTCTGATTTTATTTTAATAATAATAAAATAATTTTTTTTATTATTTTTATCTAATTCAAATGAGTATTTATAAAATAAAGATAAATTTTTATATTTTTAAATTTATGGTAATTAATAATTTTAGTTGAAATGAATTGACACTAATATGGTAAAATAATTTTTCACAATCAATTAATAAATAATTTTTTACATCTATTATTTTATAGATGTTGAATGTTTGAAGAAATTTAACTTCTATTTGTGATGAATTCAAATCGTAAAATTAGTTACATTGACCATAGTAACTAATCTCTCCACAAAATTAATTTAAGATTTAATTTTTTTTAATAATAAACAAATATAAAAAGAAAATATGATAATTAGTTGGATACCCAATTAAATTTTATGAAATTGCAATGTCCACCTAAAATAAAATAAATAATAACAAAATTAAATATTTAAAATAAAAAACACCAATTACTCTATCTTATTTTTAACATAAACAAGAAAAATATTAGCAATACTATTTTGATTTACCAATATTTTATTACACCGGTCAATTTTAATACTATCAAGTGAAAGGTGGGGAGATGAAGTCATTCTAGTTCAGACAACGAGCACCGTATACATCCCGATTTCAATTCATTATCGTTCAAGTTGGAATCGTTATGATTTTGCCAAATCCATTACATAATGGTTAATGATTGAATCTGTTACAAATTATTATTAGTTACTAAAACCTATTAAAACCACGTCTCTTCATTATCCGTGAGGACAAGGCTTACAATATAAATAGGTCATTGAGACCAAACGATAGAGAGAGACACAAAAAATACCTTGACAACCCAACAATGGTTGCCCCTCCTTGCTTCCCCTAAAAACACCAAAATCACTTAACTACTGTGATCCCACCTGACCAGCTTCGTGGGGGTTAACCAAATGATATTTTTAACAAAATCATTTGACACCCACCACGGGGCCCGACAAAACTATCCTTGCCACACACCTAGAATCTCTAATGAGGGAGTTGTTAACAATGGTGGTGACGACTCTAGGTTTCTAAGACCTTCCATACCTATTTCACCCTCGTGGCTTGAAAAGATACACGGTAGAACCGTAACCCCACCAACTCCATAGTTTTGGTGACACTTACAATAGAACTCTGCCAACTCCACTTATACAACATTTAGAGGAACAAACTCGCCAACATCAATGTCAGTCAGACATTGAGAGTGTCGACTACGTGCTTGGTTCGCATTGCATCTCATGTGTCATCCCTTGCTAGGTTTTTGCGACTATCCAAAGAATGGTCTTGTTTTGTAAAGAGCTCACACGGTGAGTGTTATTTGTCAACACTGGTACCTTTTCGGAGACGGAGGAATAGACAACCAAGTTGAAGCGAATCCGAAGATTCTCGACTCAGTCACACATCCTTCTGGTTCTTTCGGCAACATGATGTGATGCAGAGTTCTGCTTGATAATACCGTTGGTGGAAGTAGCTTATATGCGGATAAGTTTCTCAATTCCATTCTATTTGGTTCTAATATTTATGATTACTTAGAGCTTAATGTCGGAAGTCGATTCATCTCAGTGTGCTGAATCTAATCTCTTAGTCAAGGGCCCTTATTTTAACGATTGAATTTGCCTTAAACATAGCCTACCCAAATTTCACGTTAAATCGAAGAGTTATATGATTCCCAATGTATTGGAGGAATAGATAATCATAGTAATATAATATGCATGGTAAAATTGATTGGACCTTTGTGATGAAGATAAGCATACTTTAATGAGGTGTTGTTAAGTATTTTGCAAAATATAATATATTGATAGGCATTTCGCAGGATCTGATATACTACAAAACATTGTCAGGTAATCCGGGTAAGCCGGTAGGATTATACTGCAAATGTGTTTGAGGTACACAGGTTGCTCGCTCGCCTATTCCTTTTTGAGGATCACGCCTGAATTGAGGTAAACAGAGTCGGATGGCGGCTTTGACACTGTCCTTGAAAGATAAGTGGCGCTCACACATTACATTAGCTTATCACAATTGAATGTTGTTTTTAATCATATTGTCTATCACATTTGAAGATATGGTTTCTAACCAAAATCAATATTTTGAGATAGGGTTAACTAGTAATGTTGGAATCTATCTTGAAAAATTTGGTCTCCATATGTAAGCTAATGTAATGGTTATGTTTTGCATCATGCAAATATTATGAAGAAATATTTGTTAATCGCAAATAGCTTGTCCAAGAAGAAAATGCTTAGTAGCAAAGTTGTGTGATACTGGAAGGACATTAACTTCATGCCTTGGCTATAAGAAAATTTTTATTTGCTTCCTCATTATGATGACCAATGAACCCCTTTGATATTTTAATAGCTTTAGCCTTCAGGTGCATACATTGTTCATTTGAGACTTAAGAAAAATTACTGGCATCAATAATTTATCAATAATTTTTCTTAGTAATCCTTGGGACTCAGAGTAGTTCAGATAATGTTTTGCTTCTTCTTAAATTAATTTGAGATAACGAGAGAAAATGCGGATTCCTTAGTTTGTACTACACATTACCAAGTACACATATAAAATGGACAAAACAATTGTTATGCTTAGTCACGTAAGGAGGGACTGAGAAGACGAATTTGAAATTCGTAATATGTTAATCTTCTGTGTGTGTGATCTGTTTAGCTACCATTTACTTTTACCCTAAGGGAATCTTTGTACGACACTTCACACACATTGTGATTTTTTTACCTAAATACCCCTGATTTTCAAAAAAAAATCCAAAAATAACCCTGATTTTAAAAAAAAATCTCAATCTATCCCACTTTTTAGAGGAGGCGCCAGACCAATTGACGTCAGCTCCTAAAGTTAGAGAGGAGGCGCCAATTGGATTGGCTACAGCACATGGTATTGCCAATCCAGTTGGCGCCTCAGTGTAATGTGTAATTTTTTGTGTTATAAATAGAGGTGTTGTGTGAATCATTTTTCCACATCTCATTTCATTATATTGCAAACATGTTTGGTGTTCGTCGCCTCTATGGAAAAGTGGTTTATTCGAGAGACAAATCTCTGATGTTGATGCTCTTCTGGAACATCACTAGTTTCGATCAACTGAAGAGGGAGTTCGTTTGTTGATTAGATGGAAAAATACCAAAAGGGAAAAAAAATTAGAAGTATTGAGAGACTCAATAGTATATTTGGTTGGGTGTGAGTCAAAACTGATAAGGATGTTAGGGAAATGATGTTTGGAGGAGATGTCATAAGTTTGATTGTTGTAATTGTTGCATCTTGAAAAATACGATCCCTCGCGATGGTCGCGGAAAAATTATGTTCGAACAGAGTCGCCACCGAACTTTATTTATTCCAATGAAGGAATAGGAAAATATCGATAAAACCTTTGAAAAATAGAATAATGGTCGTCGCAACCATATTCGGATTCGGGAGTCGATTACGCAAGGGGAATGTATTAGCACCCCTCACGTCCGTTGTACTCAACGGAAACCTTTTAGTTTAATTTGCGATTTGAATGTTAGCTAAATGTTGTTTGTTTTCTTCGAGTTATAAAAATATTTAAAAGAGATGGATGGAAACCTCAGAAGGGGAAAAAAGAGGTTTTTTATTAGTGTGCTCGCGAAGATACAGCAATCTCCTGCGTACGTATCCTTATGGTGCAATAAGGAAATCAGAGCATTCGTAGTTCGGGGAACTACGGTTGGTTGGTATCTTTTATGAACGACTGTTTAGATCACGTTCTAAAGGCTAAACGTTAGCTTGTCTACTCTCGGCGGAGGCTTAAGCACAAGTTTGTTGTGCGTATTAGAAAGGATTAAACAGTGTTCTTTCTAAAAATAGTTTTGGTCACACGGGGGTGACGAGTTGAATTAATATGTTAGATGTTTTGTTTGATTGGTTTTGATCGCACGGGGCGAGAAATTGGGTTTAGTGTGTTTGAGATATTTTAGAAGAACGACGAAAGATTGAGCAATATGGTGCACACCAATCGTTCACTTCTTTCGAGGAATAATAAGGCGAACGTCTTCTACTCCTTTTTCGTTTAAATTATTTATTGAAAGTTTGTTTGCGGAAGTCGAATATGCACGGTAGTGAGGCGTGCGCCTCCCACTTGCTTATTCAAAGAATAGTGAGACGAGCGCCACCCATTCCTTTATCCAAGTTTATTTAAAGTATTTTAATCGGAGGTCGAAAGAAAATCGAGCAATATGGCGAGCGCCAACCGATCAATTATTTAAGAGATTGTGAGGCGAACGCCTCCCATCCTTTATCAATCCGAAATTTAATTTAAAAAGTTTTAGAAATTATATTAATGAGAAGATGATTTGAATTTGGTGAAGTTTTAATCGAAAGTTAATAATTTGAGCAATATAGTGTGCGTCAATCGTTCAATTATTCGAGAGATGGCGAGGAGAACGTCTCTCATTCTTTTCATCCAAAGTTTAGATTATAAAAAATAAAGTTGTTATAATTGCATGGATAAAAAAAATATTTGAATTTGTAGGCTTTTAGGATTTTAATCGGATGACAAGGATTCGAGCAGTATGGTGTACGCCAATCATTCGAGTACTTGAGAAATAGTGAAGCGAACGCTTCCTATATTCTTTTTCATCAAAAATTTAATTATGAAAATAAAAATTTTGGAAATTATATTTAATTTGGAAAAGTGATTTTGAATTTGTATGATCGAAGCTTTAATCGGGTGGCAAGAATTCGAGCAATATGGTGTACGTTAATCGTTTGAGTACTTGAGAAAAAGTGAAGCGAACGCCTCCTATATTCTTTTTCATCCAAAATTTAATTATGAAGATAAAGTCTTTGGAAATTATATTTAATTTGGAAAAGTGATTTTGAATTTGTATGATCGAAGCTTTAATCGAGTGACAAGTGTCGCGGTGAAGAATCGGAGACCAAGCTATTGATTAGACTTGACTCATGAATCAAAGTATCACCAACGAACTTTAATTTATCCAAGGGAAGGGGAAAAGATTCAAAAATAAACCCAATATGTATATGCAAATCTAGAAGATTAAACTTAAGCAAAGCAAAAGGGGGGGATTCTAAAGGTACGGGGGTTGGTTATGCAAAGTGAATGTATTCACTACGCCAAAAATGACTTTTAACAGCGCATCTTAGACAGCGCTTTTAAAAGAAAGCGCTGTCTAAGGTTAAAATTAAAATAAAACACGGAAAATGTTCCAAGAAAATAATGAAAGCGCTGTCTAAAGGGGGGTCTTAGACAACGCTTTCTAAAAGCGCTGTCTAAGACCCCCCCTTAGACAGCGCTTTTAAATATAGACCTTAGTCAGCGCTTTTGATAAAGCGTTGTCTAAAGTCTTTAAATTAAAAAAAAAAATTAAAACCAAAAGCGTTGTCTAAGGGGGGGTTTAGAAAGCGCTTTTGGAAAGCGCTGTCTAAGGCATACCTTAGAAAGCGCTTTCCACAAAAGCGCTGTCTAAGGTCTAATTAAAATAAACTTTCAGACTTCTATTTTCGTTCTCAGTTCTTTTTGTTTTCCCTCTTCTTCACTCACCTCACAAACTTCCGCCATTTCCTCTTCCCCTCAATCTCCATCAGCCATAACCTTCTTCTCAACTCACACAACATCACGCAGACACTCCAAAACACGACATCCCCATATCACCTTTACTTTCTCTTCCTTCAACTTCCGAAAACCCTATTTTCCGCCTTCGAGGGTCCCTCCGCCGTCACCCAAACAATCGACCGCCGCACTCGCCTCTCACCTCCGAACCTCCACCGTTTCCGCCACCGCACTCCTCATCTCAACAATCTCAACCGTGCCGATATTCCCAAAATTTACAACAACAAGCTACAAAGTTTGGTGACAGGTGAATACTAGTTAGGATGTTAAATGGATTTTGGTGAATGTTAATTGAAGTTTTAGGACTGTTGTAACAGTTAGTGTGATAATTATAGATTGCTTGAGTTAGGATTGTTTGAATTGTTATTGCATTTTAGTGATTGAGTTAGTATGCTAACTTGTTAGTGATTATTATAATTGTTATGGAATTGGATGATTATTAGCAAATGATGTTAGAGCTGTTAAACTAGTATGCAATTGTGTTAATAAATTGTTAGGTAACTAATTGTGTTAGGAGAGTTAGATTAGTAGTCAAAACAGTTAGGAAAATGTGTTATGAAAAATGTTAGTTAATAAGCTGTTAGTAATTAGAGGTGACATGAGTTAGAAGTCCATTGATCATGTTAGTTGAGGTTAGTATGGAAGTTAGAAATCATTATTGTGTTGATGGACGTTGCAATGATATGCTAAAGTTAATGATGCTTTGAAATCAATTTGAATGTTCATTGAAACTACTATGGAATATGGTTGGTTTATTGATTTTGAATGTTGATTCTTGTAATATAAAAAATGAAAGTGATGAGGTAATTAAAGTTGGTATATTGGCGTATCGGATACGTTATTGAAGTTTATATTAACATTGGTTATGTATAGGTTTTTGAAGTTTAAAATGAATTGAACTTTATAAATGTTAGGATATTCAAAGATACTACCTTAGTTATGTATTTTCGTCTGGATTAATTGTTTACTTTAATAAGTAGGAAAACCATGGATAAAACATGGATCTGTGCCGATCGAATGACCAAAGAGTACGAGAGTGGGGTTGCGGAATTCGTTAAGTATACTGTTAACACGCTGAAAACCCCAGACGAATGCATTGTCTTTGCTTGCGTTGTTGTTATATTGGTAAGGTTGACGCACATGGATTGAAATCGCATTTGCTGAGGCATGGAATTGATCAAAGTTATCAGTGTTGGATATTTCATGGTGAGAAAATTAACGAGAATGTTGAATCGAGTGGAAAAAGTAATACGACCTATGCTTCATACGACAAAGACACGGAAACATACGATTGTGATCGAGTTGAAGAGATTGTAGAAGCACTGGAAGAAGATCTTCATGATTGTCCTGAAATGTTTGAGAGGATGGTAAGCGATGCAGAGAAACCGTTGTACAAAGGTTGCACTAAATTCTCAAGACTTTTTGCGGTATTAAAGTTGTACAACTTAAAGGCGGGCAATGGATGGTCGGATAAAAGTTTCACAGAGTTGTTGGCCCTTATGAGAGAAATGCTACCGGATGATAATGTTCTTCCTAATCGAACCTATGAGGCAAAAAAAATGTTGTGCTCTATTGGCATGAGCTATGATAAGATACATGCTTGTCCTAACGATTGCATTTTGTTTCGTAACGAATATGCAATGTTAACTGAGTGCCCTAAATGCGGTTTGTCTCGATATAAGAAAAGATTATCTCCCGCAAAAGTCTTATGGTATTTTCCGATAATTCCGAGATTTAGGCGCATGTTTCGTAGTGAAACCGATGCAAGACATCTTACTTGGCATGCAGATGAAAGAATTATTGATGGAAAGTATCGGCATCCGGCTGATTCACCACAGTGGTCGAAGATTGATAATGATTATCCTGAGTTTGGATCAGAAGCAAGAAACCTTCGATTGGCATTATCTACTGATGGAATGAACCCACATGGTCTTCAAAGTATCTCACATACCACATGGCCTGTGATTCTTATGATTTATAACCTACCTCAGTGGCTATGTATGAAGCGTAAGTACATGATGTTATCTATGTTAATCTCTGGGCCTAAACAACCAGGGAATGACATAGACGTATACTTGACACCTCTGATCGAAGATTTAAAGATTTTGTGGGAGAACGGTGTGGAGGTTTATGATGGATATTGTAACACCCCGATTAAAATAAGGGAATTATTTAATTGAGTTAATATTATTTTATTAATTTAATTAAATAAAGTTGGATTATTGGAATATTTTATTATTATTATAAGATGTTATTTATTTTAATAATAATTAAATAAATAAATAAAGGGAATATGAAGAGTGGAAGGGCAAAAGTGGAAAGGGGATAAAAGAGTCCAAGTGAAACTTAGGTTGTTTTCACGTATTGTGTCTCAGAATCAGAGAGAAAGGGAAAAGCTGCAGAGAAAGAGAAGGAAGAGGAAAAGGCCAAAGATTGCTCGGAGCTTCCTTCAATCCAAAGAGGTAAGGGGTCTGAACCATTATGAAACGATAATATGCGAGCAATTTCGTGTTATCTGTGTGATTGTTGATGGATTTTGGGGATTTTAGGGAGATTGAGAAAGTTGGGGTTTTGAGGGGAAACCCTCCGATTTGTGAATTCTGTTGCGTTATATGTACTGTAGTCGAAGTATGTTGTGTATATATGTCTGTTAAATGTCGATTTTGGTTGGTTAGCTGTGGGGTACGGTTTATGGCGAGTAGAGAAGCAAAGCTGCGCTGAATTCTGCAGCAGAGGGGTTCTGTCGCGCGCGATTCGCGGCGCGAAGCCTAGTTCACGGTGCGAACTGGGCAGGATTTAGAGGAGTTCTGTAACTCATTATTCGCGACGCGAACCCTGCTTCGCGGCGCGTACTGAAGCGAAATAAGTTGTTCGCGACGCGATCCTTCGTTCGCGGCGCGAACTGTGTTGTATTGGAGAGTTCGCGGCGCGTCCCTATGTTGGCGGCGCGAACTGGCGAAATGCAGAAGCTAATGCTGGTGGGTTTGGAGTACGTTGAGTTGCGAGACTCTTAGTAAGTCGCTGTAGTTGTACTATAAACCATTAATAGTGATTATATGAATTGTATGAGGTGTTATGATGATGCTACGTTGAACTTATGTGTTTAATTATGAATATGTTATGTGACGATGTGATATCGTTATGATGTTGTTGTTGTTTTGTTGAGTTGTATGTCATGATATTAATGATGATGATAACATGACCAATGATGTTGTTGTTGCTATGATGATTATGATGCATGTTTGATGTGCATGCATTCATGAAAGGCCGATGCCTAGTGATGAACGGACATGAGTTCCAATGATGTTGTTGACTCCGGGCTTGTTGAGAGGCTTGGTTCCTTACGGGGGACTCAGATTCTATGGTGATGAATCTGGGAGTGGTGATCCTGTAGTTGATCACAAAATGGGTATACCGAGTCGTGTTGAGTCATGCATGGGTTTGTGCATTGCATTTGATGTGTTGCTTTGTTGATGTTCATGAGTTTGTTAATTTTGATGATGATGATGAGTTGTGTGTGCCTATGTGAAATATATATTTATGTTTATATTTCTGTCGTTATATTATTATTTAATAATGTAATTCTCACCCCTTCTGCATGTGTTTATGTTCATCTATGATGAGCAATGTGCAGATAAAGAGGAGTAGCTATTGTTGAGGTTTGAAGAATAAGTGTAGAGTTATTCTACAGAGTCGAGTCAAATGCTCTGGTCATGTGACACCGGGGTTATGGGATTCGATAGAGAATTGATTATTATTACGTTGTTTATGATGACTATTATGTTGAGATGTTTGTTGAGACGATAATGAAACATTATTATGAATTGTTATATGTTGAAAGATTATAATTGTGTTGTTGTCCACTGCGAAGTTTTTATTTTAATAAATAATATGTTTTATGTTGTGATATGATAAAAGTGTATGTTGTAAGAAATGTAAACTCTTCTACATGTTGTACTCTGATAATCTATTTAATTATGTCGTTTGGGGTAGAAGGGTGTTACATTAGTGGTATCAGAGCATGGTCAGTCCGGTCGAGTCATAAGGTGATGTTTTCCCTGTTGGTCGATTAGTGTAAATGACACTGTCGATATTTAACGGTTGTAGTGGTGTTGTGCAGAGTATGGCTGGAGAAAATGACTGTGCGATTGCGGAGGCTTTGGCTGCTATAGCGCAGGCTATGCAGGCGCAGCAGAATCCGCCGGTCGACGAGTTTAAGAATTTGGGAAGGTTTCTGAAGAATAACCCTCCTACATTCAAAGGGCGCTATGATCCAGATGGTGCTCAGATTTGGCTGAAGGAAATTGAGAAGATTTTCCGGGTGATGACGTGTACTGAAGCACAGAAGGTGCAGTTTGGTACGCATATGTTATCTGAAGAGGCTGAAAACTGGTGGGATAATACTCGCCAGAGAATCGAAGTACCAGGTGCTGAGATGACTTGGGAAAGGTTCAAGACGGTCTTTCTGGAGAAATATTTTCCTGCTGATGTGCGATGTAAGAAGGAGATGGAATTTCTAGAACTGAAACAGGGTAACATGTCTGTTGCTGATTACGCTTCGAAGTTTGAGGAGTTGGTGCAGTATTGTCCTCATTATAACAATGCTGATGCTGAGGAATCCAAGTGTGTCAAGTTTGAGAACGGGTTGCGTCCCGAGATCAAACAAGGCATTGGTTACCAGGAGATTCGTAGGTTTCCTACACTGGTTAATAAGTGCAGGATATTTGATGAAGATAGCAAGGCTAGGACTGCTCATTACAAGAGTCTTAGTGAGAAGAAGAATAAGGATCGTGGTAGTCCTTATGCATCTCCGAATGGTAAAGGTAAGCAGAAAGTGGTAGATGAGAAGAAGCCAAGTGGGGGAGGATCTTCCATAGCTGGTAAATGTTTCAAGTGTGGCGAGCCAGGCCACCGTGCTGATAGCTGTACCAAGAGAGTGCTGAGATGTTTCCGATGCGGTCAGGCTGGTCATAGAGTTACTGAATGTAAGGATGCTGGTCCGACGTGTTTTAATTGTGGCGAGAAAGGCCATATCAGTTCGCAGTGCTCGAAACCGAAGAAGGCGGCTACTGCAGCTCATACTACTGGTAGGGTGTTTGCTCTGAGTGGGGCTGAAGCTCCTAAAGAAGATAATCTGATTAAAGGTACTTGCTTGATTAATAATGTTGAATTGCTTGCTATTGTTGACACTGGTGCTACTCATTCGTTCATTTCGTATGAGTGTGCGACCAGGATTGGTGTGATTATGTCGTCCCTAGGCGGAAGTATGGTGATAGATACTCCTGCTAATGGTTCTGTGAAGACTTCGGTTGTTTGTCGAGGTTGTCATTTGACGATCTTTGAGAGAGAGTTCGTGGTCGATTTGGTGTGCTTACCCTTGCACCAAATTGATATTATTCTGGGAATGAATTGGCTAGAATTCTATGGCGTGTTTATCAACTGCTATAGGAAGACGGTGCGGTTTTCTGAAGTTGGTGAGAATGATGAGGCAAGATTTCTATCTGCTAGGCAGGTGGGGGATTTTGTGAAAGATGAAGCTCAGGTATTCGCTTTATTTGCGTCTCTGCAAGCGGATAAGAAAGTAGTGAGTGTAGATTTGCCTGTTGTCTGTGAATTTCAGGATGTGTTTCCGGAGGATGTAAGTGATTTACCTCCAGAACGTGAAGTCGAATTTGCCATTGACTTAGTACCAGGTACGAGTCCAGTGTCGATGTCTCCTTATCGAATGTCGGCAACTGAATTAGTTGAATTGAAGAAGCAACTTGAGGAATTGCTTGAGAAGAAGTTTGTGCGTCCAAGTGTTTCTCCTTGGGGTGCACCAGTATTGTTAGTGAAGAAGAAAGAAGGTACGATGAGGTTGTGTGTCGATTATCGGCAGTTGAATAAGGTGACTATCAAGAATCGGTATCCATTGCCGAGGATTGATGATCTGATGGACCAGTTGGTTGGAGCTCATGTCTTCAGTAAGATTGATTTGCGGTCGGGTTATCATCAGATCCGAGTAAAGTCAGAGGATATTGCGAAGACTGCTTTCCGTACGAGGTATGGTCATTATGAATACACTGTGATGCCGTTCGGTGTGTCTAATGCTCCAGGTGTGTTTATGGAATATATGAATCGTATATTTCATCCGTACCTTGATAATTTTGTTGTGGTGTTCATAGATGATATATTGATATATTCTAAGACGGAAGAAGAGCATGCAGGACATCTGAGAATTGTTCTGCAGGTGTTAAGAGAAAAGAAATTATATGCAAAGTTATCTAAATGTGAGTTCTGGTTGAAGGAAGTGAGTTTCCTTGGCCATGTGATTTCGAGTGGTGGGATTTCTGTTGATCCTGCTAAAGTTGGTGCTGTATTACAGTGGGAGACTCCGAAGTCTGCTACTGAGATACGCAGTTTTCTGGGGTTAGCTGGTTATTATCGCAGATTTATTGAGGGCTTCTCTAAGTTGGCATTGCCGTTGACGCAGTTGACTAAGAAGGGTCAAGTGTATGTGTGGGATGCAGCTTGTGAAGCGAGTTTTGTTGAGTTGAAGAGGCGGTTGACCAGTGCTCCAGTGTTGATCTTGCCTAATCCTGGTGAGTCCTTCGTCGTTTATTGTGATGCTTCTTTGATGGGTCTTGGTGGTGTTTTGATGCAGAACGGTAAAGTTGTAGCTTATGCTTCTAGACAGTTGAAAGTTCATGAGAGGAATTATCCTACGCATGATCTAGAACTTGCAGCTGTTGTATTTGTGTTGAAAATGTGGAGGCATTATCTGTATGGTTCCAGATTCGAAGTGTTCAGTGATCACAAGAGTCTGAAGTATCTGTTTGATCAGAAAGAGTTAAATATGAGGCAGAGAAGGTGGTTAGAATTACTGAAGGATTTCGACTTTGAATTGAGTTATCATCCCGGTAAGGCTAATGTAGTTGCAGATGCACTGAGTAGAAAGTCTCTACATATGTCTATGATGATGGTTCGGGAGCTTGAGTTAATTGAACAGTTCCGTGATATGAGTTTGGGTTGTGAAGTTCCCGCTGATAGCGTAAAGTTGGGTATGCTGAAGTTGACTAGTGGAATTCTGGAAGATATTCGGAATGGTCAGCAAGTTGATGTCGCTCTAGTTGATCATATTACTATGGTTAACCAGGGTAATGGTGGTAATTTTGAGATTGATGAGAATGGCATCCTGCGATTTAAAGGTAGAGTTTGTGTTCCTGAGGTGTCTGAATTGAAAAAGAGTATTCTTGAAGAGGGTCATAGGAGTGGATTGAGTATCCATCCAGGTGCAACTAAAATGTATCAAGATTTGAAGAAGTTGTTTTGGTGGGCTGGTATGAAAAGAGATGTTGCTAAGTTTGTGTATGCCTGTTTGACTTGTCAGAAGTCAAAGATTGAACATCAGAAACCGGCAGGTGTGATGCAACCTTTGAAGATTCCTGAATGGAAGTGGGATAGCATTTCCATGGATTTTGTGACGGGATTGCCGAGGACGGTGAAAGGTAATGATTCTATTTGGGTGATTGTGGATCGATTGACTAAGTCGGCGCATTTCTTGCCGATGAAGATTAATCACTCTTTAGAGAAGTTGGCAGAGTTGTATATTGAGGAGATAGTGAGGCTGCATGGTATTCCATCCAGTATTGTGTCTGACAGAGATCCCAGATTTACTTCTAGATTTTGGGAAAGTTTGCAGAAAGCGTTGGGGACTAAGTTGAGGTTGAGTTCAGCTTATCATCCTCAGACTGATGGTCAGACTGAAAGAACCATCCAATCCTTGGAGGATTTGTTGAGAGCTTGTGTGTTGGAGCAGAGTGGTTCTTGGGATAGTTATTTGCCGTTGGTGGAGTTTACTTATAATAATAGTTTTCATGCTAGTATCGGTATGGCTCCATATGAAGCATTGTATGGTAGGAGGTGTAGGACTCCATTGTGTTGGTACGAATCAGGTGAGAGTGTTGTACTCGGACCTGAGATTGTGCAGCAGACGACTGAAAGGATTAAGATGATTCAGGAGAAAATGAAGGTTTCTCAGAGTCGTCAGAAGAGTTATCATGATAATAGGAGAAAGGCACTTGAGTTCCAAGAGGGAGATCATGTGTTCTTGAGAGTTACTCCGACGACAGGTGTGGGCAGAGCTTTAAAGTCTAAAAAGCTTACTCCGAGGTTTGTGGGTCCGTATCAGATTTTGAAGAGGGTTGGGGAAGTGGCGTATCGGATAGCTTTACCGCCGTCGCTTTCTAATCTACATGATGTGTTTCATGTATCTCAGTTGAGAAAATATATTGCGGATCCTTCGCATGTTGTTCAGTTGGATGATATCCAGGTGAGGGATAATTTGACCGTTGAGGTGTTGCCAATTCGGATAGATGACCGAGAAGAGAAGACCCTGAGAGGTAAGAAGATTGCTCTAGTGAAAGTTGTTTGGGGAGGTCCAGCTGGTGAGAGCTTGACTTGGGAGCGTGAAGATCAGATGAAGGAATCGTATCCGGCTTTATTCGCTTGAGGTATGTTTTCGAGGACGAAAACTCTTTTAGTGGGGGAGAGTTGTAACACCCCGATTAAAATAAGGGAATTATTTAATTGAGTTAATATTATTTTATTAATTTAATTAAATAAAGTTGGATTATTGGAATATTTTATTATTATTATAAGATGTTATTTATTTTAATAATAATTAAATAAATAAATAAAGGGAATATGAAGAGTGGAAGGGCAAAAGTGGAAAGGGGATAAAAGAGTCCAAGTGAAACTTAGGTTGTTTTCACGTATTGTGTCTCAGAATCAGAGAGAAAGGGAAAAGCTGCAGAAAAAGAGAAGGAAGAGGAAAAGGCCAAAGATTGCTCGGAGCTTCCTTCAATCCAAAGAGGTAAGGGGTCTGAACCATTATGAAACGATAATATGCGAGCAATTTCGTGTTATCTGTGTGATTGTTGATGGATTTTGGGGATTTTAGGGAGATTGAGAAAGTTGGGGTTTTGAGGGGAAACCCTCCGATTTGTGAATTCTGTTGCGTTATATGTACTGTAGTCGAAGTATGTTGTGTATATATGTCTGTTAAATGTCGATTTTGGTTGGTTAGCTGTGGGGTACGGTTTATGGCGAGTAGAGAAGCAAAGCTGCGCTGAATTCTGCAGCAGAGGGGTTCTGTCGCGCGTGATTCGCGGCGCGAAGCCTAGTTCGCGGCGCGAACTGGGCAGGATTTAGAGGAGTTCTGTAACTCATTATTCGCGACGCGAACCCTGCTTCGCGGCGCGTACTGAAGCGAAATAAGTTGTTCGCGACGCGATCCTTCGTTCGCGGCGCGAACTGTGTTGTATTGGAGAGTTCGCGGCGCGTCCCTATGTTGGCGGCGCGAACTGGCGAAATGCAGAAGCTAATGCTGGTGGGTTTGGAGTACGTTGAGTTACGAGACTCTTAGTAAGTCGCTGTAGTTGTACTATAAACCATTAATAGTGATTATATGAATTGTATGAGGTGTTATGATGATGCTACGTTGAACTTATGTGTTTAATTATGAATATGTTATGTGACGATGTGATATCGTTATGATGTTGTTGTTGTTTTGTTGAGTTGTATGTCATGATATTAATGACGATGATAACATGACCAATGATGTTGTTGTTGCTATGATGATTATGATGCATGTTTGATGTGCATGCATTCATGAAAGGCCGATGCCTAGTGATGAACGGACATGAGTTCCAATGATGTTGTTGACTCCGGGCTTGTTGAGAGGCTTGGTTCCTTACGGGGGACTCGGATTCTATGGTGATGAATCTGGGAGTGGTGATCCTGTAGTTGATCACAAAATGGGTATACCGAGTCGTGTTGAGTCATGCATGGGTTTGTGCATTGCATTTGATGTGTTGCTTTGTTGATGTTCATGAGTTTGTTAATTTTGATGATGATGATGAGTTGTGTGTGCCTATGTGAAATATATATTTATGTTTATATTTCTGTCGTTATATTATTATTTAATAATGTAATTCTCACCCCTTCTGCATGTGTTTATGTTCATCTATGATGAGCAATGTGCAGATAAAGAGGAGTAGCTATTGTTGAGGTTTGAAGAATAAGTGTAGAGTTATTCTACAGAGTCGAGTCAAATGCTCTGGTCATGTGACACCGGGGTTATGGGATTCGATAGAGAATTGATTATTATTACGTTGTTTATGATGACTATTATGTTGAGATGTTTGTTGAGACGATAATGAAACATTATTATGAATTGTTATATGTTGAAAGATTATAATTGTGTTGTTGTCCGCTGCGAAGTTTTTATTTTAATAAATAATATGTTTTATGTTGTGATATGATAAAAGTGTATGTTGTAAGAAATGTAAACTCTTCTACATGTTGTACTCTGATAATCTATTTAATTATGTCGTTTGGGGTAGAAGGGTGTTACAGATATAGGAAAGAAAGTTTCAATTTGAGGGCGATGTTGTTTGGCACAATTAATGATTTTCCAGCATACGGGAATCTATCTGGGTATAGCATTAAAGGTCAACGTGCGTGTCCTGTTTGTGAAGACGGAACCGATACGATTCGATTGGAACTTTTCCAGAAGAATGTGTTTCTCGGTCATCGTAGATTCTTACATTCTAAACATCACTACCGTGGGTGGAGAAAAGCATTCAATGGAGACACCGAACATCGTAGAGCTCCACCCGCATTGTCAGGTGAACAAGTTTTTGAAAAGGTGAAAGATGTGCGTACTGAGTTTGGCAAGCCTTTTGCACATAAGATTGTGAAAGGTGGGTGGAAGAAAAGGTCGATATTTTTTGAATTGCCATATTGGAAGTCTTTGTACGTGAGACATTTTCTCGATGTTATGCATATTGAAAAAAACGTATTTGAAAGTGTTATCGGTACATTACTCAATATAAAAGGCAAGTCTAAGGATGGCCTTAAAGCAAGGGAGGACATGTTAAAAATGGGAATGAGAACTGAATTAGCACCCGTGAAGAAAGGAAGACGAACATATCTACCACCTGCTGCTTTTACTTTATCTAGAAAGGAGAAAAAAAATTTGTGTAAGTCTCTGAGTGAAGTTAAGGTTCCAGAAGGATACTCATCTGATATCAGAAGACTTGTTTCTATGAAAGACCTCAAGTTGAAGAATTTGAAGACACATGATTGCCATGTTATAATAGAACATTTTCTACCGATAGGTATACGTTCTATTTTGCCAGAAAAAGTAAGAAGTGCCATAACTAAATTGTGTTTTTTCTTTAGGTCAATTTGTAGTAAGGTGATCGATCCCGAGATCTTACCAACACTACAAAAAGAGATTGTAATTACCTTGTGTGAGCTTGAAATGTATTTTCCTCCGTCTTTTTTTGACATAATGGTTCATTTAGTTGTTCATCTTGTGAAAGAGACACAGTTGTGTGGACCAGCTTATATGAGATGGATGTACCCTGCTGAACGGTATATGAAAATATTAAAAGGGTACGTGAAATCCCGAAGTCGACCAGAGGGTTGTATTGTTGAACGATACATTGTTGAAGAAGCTGTTGAGTTTTGTACTGAATATTTGTCTAACGTTCAATCGATTGGACTCCCCAGAGCTCAGATTTTCGACAAAATGGAAGGTAAAAAATTAATTGGGAATAAAATTGTGACAATATCAAGGGATGAACGGGATCAAGTTCATTTGTATGTTCTGCACAATAATAATGAGGTTGAGCCATATGTTGAAATGCACAAGGATGTACTCCGAAGGTTAAATCCGAACAGAAATGAAAATTGGATAGTTATAGAGCACAATCAAAGTTTCATACAATGGTTGAAGGATCATATTTATTTGAAGCGCTCTTCAGATCCTTCTTCGGTAACAGAAAGGTTGAGATGTTTGGCATATGGTCCAAGTTTGCATGTGTTTTCTCATAGCGCATATTCAATTAATGGATACACATTTTTTACCAAAGAACAAGATGATAAGAGTACTATGCAAAATAGTGGTGTCACCGTGCTAGCTGAAGCAATGCATATATCAAGTATGAAGGACTTAAACCCCAAATATGCAAATTTGTCATATTTTGGAGTTATTGAGCACATTTGGGTGTTTGATTACGAGAAGTTTCAGATTCCCATCTTTGGTTGCAAGTGGGTGAATAGTAGTGGCATACGAATGGATAAGTCCGGATTTTTGCAAGTTGATCTTACTAGGGTGGGGTACAAAGATGAACCTTTTATTCTAGCATCTCAAGCTAAACAAGTGTTCTATGTGAATGACCCGAAGAGTACAAAATGGTCTATAGTGCTTTTCTCTAACAAAGTGACTGATGATAGCGGTGTCGATCAATGTGATATTGATGTTGAGAATGAGTCATGCATTAGACGGAATGAGTTGAATAGAAATGATGAAGTTGAGGATCTTATACCGGATGAGTCATATATAAGAAACGATCATAATGAGGGAATTTGGATCAATTCATCCGTACGCATTGCTAAGAAACAAGTGATTAATATTCCAACAAAGAAAAGAAAGAGATGTTAGTGACTTAGGTAAATTATCCATGGTTTCTTTATTTTTTTTTCAATTGTTTTGATTATAAGTTATATGTGATAATGCATGATTTCATTATATTTTTGTTTTCAATTGCTTTGATTATAAGTTATATCTGATAATGCATGATTTCTTTATTTTTTTGTTTTCAATTGCTTTGATTATAAGTTATATTTGATATTTGATGGTTTCCTTGGTTTATTACAGGTTAGACATGGCTGATGACCAACATGAGGAAGTTAGTAAAAAAGTATCCGCGGAAGAAGAAATTCGAAGAGGCATCACAGTAATGAGAAGGGTGGTCCAAGGAAGATCTCGAGGCATCATACTAGATGTCTATTGGAACAACCAGGGACAGCTTATAGAACCTAATGGGCATACCTTAACTAGTTTTATCGGTGCACTAGTAAGGAATGAAATTCCCATTACATGTGATGATTGGAGAAACAAAGAGCTGAATGAGTCCAAAGAAAAAATTTGGAGTGAGATAAAGGTACAATCATTTGGCCCTTAATTATACGGTATCAATTATGTTTTTTCAATTACCGATACTAACTATCAATCTGTATGTTTTTCTTAGCGATGTTTTAACATCGAAGAAGAAAGAAGAGGTTTTTGTATGAAATTGGCCGGAAAGCTTCTAAGAGGGTTTCGGACATTTTTATCATCCAAGTTCCTTAAGGATGCGGATGGTAATTTTGTGGATGCGGAGCTTCCTAAAAAATATGAAAGTTTGATATCGGCTGAAGAATGGGAAGCTTTCAAATCCAAAAGACAAGACCCGGTTTTTCAAAGAATAAGTGCTACAAATCGGGAAAGAGCATCAAGTCCCGCATATCCGTACCGAAAAGGACGTGTCGGATATGGACGCTTAGAACAATCCATGGTAAGTATTTATAAATTGCGATAACAAATTTGTTCATCATATATTAGTTTTATCTGATCAAATTGTATGACTTAATGTGTAGCTGCAGAAGGAGGAAAGTTCAGAAACATCTCTTCCTGCACATGTTTTGTGGAAGGAAGCCCGTGTGGGCAAATCTGGAGTTCCTCAAGAAGAAGTTTTACACGTATACCAGAAATGTGTAAGTATAACATTTTTTCATTAATTGAATAACATTTTTATACACAAATATTTGACAAGTATACGGTATTCATCTGATTTTTCAGGAGGAGCTATCTCAGTCTTTATCTCCCGATGATACTAAGGGCATACTTAGTCGGGCATTAGATGTCCCTGAGTATTCTGGTCGGGTGAGGGGTAAGGGATTTGGAGTCACTCCGACCTCCCTGAGTATTAAAAAAGGAAAGGCTCCTAGTAATCGGGAGCTTCATGCAAGATTGGAAGCCATGCAAGCTGAGCTTGATGCATTGAGGAGAGAAAGAGAGGCTAGCGCCTCAACAGTATACAGAGATGCTTCGGACAAAAACAATATCAACTGTACCTTTCAGCCGAACATTCCAGAGGTAATTACATATAATTGTCTTAAATTGAACTATTTGCTTAAATTATGTATTTGACATATATACACATTAACGATTTCTTGTTATTATTGGTTTTAGGGCATTTCCCATTGTCAGCTGTATTTGTCGTCACCATACTATCGGATGGTTGGCAAGGGAAAAGTGCATAACGTTAGCGGAGTATTACTCCACACTAGAGAGCTCCCTGGTGGATGTTTGAAGGTATCAGTTGATATTGCAGTTGAGCCGAATGCAGCATTACCATATCCTAGCGATGATTCGGATGCAACAACGGTGCACGAAGCAGTAGGTTCGTTTGTTGCATGGCCGACAAACCTCATATGCGTAGGATATGAGGTATGCTTAAAACTTATGTTAACTTTAATGTGTATATTCAAAGTTTAAAATTTATGCTTAAAATTTTACTTACATATTTTCCTTGGTTATGTTAAATAGACTCCCACAAAATCCAAATCAAAAGATAATGCGATTCCACAGCATACCGAGTCCACGGTTTCAAGAAAAGAGGTAATATACAATTATATGACATATATTCATGGAAGTTGTTACATTCTTAATTTGATCTAACTATTTATATGACATGTAACTTCAAGAAAATGAGGTTAGCAATGCCTCCGCACAACAAAAAAAGGAGGTTAGCAACGCCTCCGCACGGGTAAAAAGTTCTGGTGCTAAGAAGACCGTAGCTAGGAAAAAAGCTACCACCAAGTATAGGTCGTGCCTCAGGACATTTCTAGAGATGACCGATATACCGACCGGAGGTGTTCGGACCCTACATATGGAGGTAGGGATTTTCGGCTTTGATTACGACCAAATGATTGGTAATGAAGACTTCATGCAAGTTTTTAGTCATGAAGAAATCGGCGTCAACGTTGTCAATATATATATTAGGTAAATCCGGTCTACTTTGTTTTATTAATTAAACAACTTATGTTAATGATGTTTACTTTATGTTAATCCGGTTTACTTTATGTTTCAAAAGAGGTGTTAATGATGTTTTTATGTTAGGTTTTTGTATGACAAATTGATGCGCCCCAATGGTTTGGACGTGTCATTCGGATTCTTAGCACCCGCGACCGTCAACTTAGTTTTAATCTTAAGTAGACCGGATACCGTGACGGAGTACGTTCTTCGGATCCTCATGGACAATAAAGATGCGGAGAAGTTGTTTTTTATACCGTTTAATACCGGGTTAGCATTTCATTCTAAATTCATCTATTATAATTATTTTCCAAGTTACCATCTAACATTTGCCTAATCATTACAGTGGACATTGGTTGTTGCTCGCAATCAATCCTATCCGAGAAATTGTGTATTATCTTGACTCGTTAGGAAATGATTGGACAACATACCCGGATATGAAGGTCCTAATTGACACGTAAGTGAGAATGTTCAAAATTTTTCTTAGTTTATGTGAATTGTTCTAATTGCTTCATTTTTATTTTATTAGCGTCCTACAAGCTTTTCGGGCCCAACGAGTTATCCAAACCTCAAGGAGGGGCGCCAACTCCATTACATGGATTAAAGTGGCGGTATATTTTTAATTACCACATTTTTTATTATATTAGTGATGACACTTGATAAAACTTAGGATTTATAATCCATATTTTTTTTTCATATGTAGTGTCCTCAACAACGTAATCAAATAGATTGCGGGTATTTCATGTTGAGGTTTATGCGAGATACTCTTGCTTTGGGCCAATTAAAGATTCCCACCGATGTATGTATTTCTAACTTATGAGTTATTTTTATATTTACACATATCTCATATAATTAAATAGTTGGAATTAATTCAAAATATGTTATATTATTATGTAGTACTTTGAGGAATTCAAGTGTGCATTTTATACAAAGGATCAAGTGGACGAAATCAAAGAGGAGTGGTGTCAATTCATGTTAGAGCTCAATGTTTGTTCATAAATTTGTGTAATTAATGTGTACATTTGTAGTATATGTAATGACTTGTAAATGTGTACATAAATTTGTATATATTTTGATACATTTAAGGCAAAATTGGTTTGAATTGGTATATATATATATATTTGTTAGCCAAAAATTGGTAGAAAAAAGGCCAAAATGGCATATATAAAATGTGATAATTGTCTGTCAAAATCTGGTTGAAAACAGGTAGAAATTCTGGTTTATAAACCTGGAAAAAATGTGGTTTAAAACAAAAGCTTCAAAAATTTTCATATACCTTAGACAGCGCTTTTTGAAAAGCGCTGTCTAAGGTATACCTAAAAAATTAAAATAGGAGGGTCTTAGAAAGCGCTTTTGGCCAAAGCGCTGTCTAAGGGGTGGGGCTTAGACAGCGCTTTTCAAAAGCGTTGTCTAAGGTATACCTAAAAAATTTAAAATAAGAGGGTCTTATAAAGCGCTTTTGGCCAAAGCGCTGTCTAAGGGGGGGGGGGGGGGGGGGGGGGGGCTTAGACAGCGCTTTTAAGATTTAAAAAAGCGTTGTCTAAACCTTTAGCAGTGGAGGTTTAGACAGCGCTTTAAAGCGCTGTCTAAGGCTAAAAAAAGCGCTGTCTAAAGTCTTGTTTGTTGTAGTGATTAGCATCCTAAACATCTATAGTACTCTACAGGAACCTTTTAATTTTATCTATGTTTTTAAGAGTTGTTTGCATTTTTTATGGGATAATAAAAGGGGTAAAAAAATGTTTTTGGAAAGTGTTACTTGACTAAAGGTAAGTCAAAGTTTAAGTTGATATGCTTCATGTGTACTAAAGCATTTGTAATTGAAAGATCCATTGGCTAAAAGTAAGTAGAAGGTTGTGTTTGAAATGCTTCATGTGTACTAAAGCATTTTCAAGTGTAGTTGAAAGATCCATTGACTAAAGGTAAGTCAAGGTTTGAATGGGTGTTTTAGTTTGAAAAGGGGGTAGGGTTAATGCATGAATGGGCAAATAAAATCAACAAACAAACAGACAATATATGACTAAGAAGTCAACATAAGATCCTTTCCTTTGGATTTAGGTAAATAAAAATACATAAATTGGTAAGCCATGAACAAGCTACTTACATGTTTTTTGAAGTATGATGATCATAAACAAGACATGACAAAGGTTTACATAACACCACAAGAAATAGCACATGAACATGTATGAGATACGTATTCAATCATCATGGGAGTTTATAAAGGAAATACTTGGATGCAGTGATAAATAATTACAAGATATGGATATAACATCACAAATTGGGATAGAATTACAAGACATGATTTAAACAAGTGTACATTACTCAACACAAGGGTATCAAACCACATAAGACAAGTATCATAATCAAGATATTTGTTGTCAAGTCATGTTGTGACGAGAGAAGGATATTCAAAACATGGATCATATGAACATGGTATGGACAAAGTAAAATCTTAAATGGATCACTATGCATACAAGTTAAATAAGTGGAAAGAGCACGTTAGGGACAAGTTTAGACCTAAACCCTAATCATGGCATGAATAAGAAACAAGCAAGTGGAAACCATAATCATCTCCTAACCATTCATTCGAACATGTTTTCAAGGTGAATCAATTTAGACATGATATGAAAATAATCAAGTTTAAACATGTTAAGTACAACAATCAACACTTGAAAGAGTGTGATATGATCATACAAACATTCAACAACAAGGTAAAACAAAAGATAAACCAAAGAGATTGATTAAGATCCTTAAAAACACCTAAAAAACACATGTTTTCTATCCAATAAAAAGTGGTTAAATAAATAATATTTTTTGGATTTTTTGATATCATCATAAAATAGACATTCTTATGAACACATGGCAAAAAGAATGGGTCAAAAAGGTTAAGTGATCATGAAGTTATGGGTTTTTGAAGTTATGAAGAAAATTGAACATTTAACAAGTGAGAAAAAATAAACATTATGCTGGCCAGGTTCGAACCCACGTCCTTGGGGTTCCATGGACTTTTTCCAATGCCAACTCAGCATCATCTTCAACCTCTCTCTCTCATTTTCGTTTTCTTTTTCCCACTATTTTTCCAATCTTCCATCAATCATATCTCTCTCATTTCTCAACCATTTTTCATGAAATAAAGATCAAAATCGTATAGAAAAATGCAAGGAACACAATGGTACCATAGGTTTTGGATAATACTCAAAGATGGAGATGCACAAAGGAAAAAACCAGAACTGAAACTTTAGGTTTCATGCAACATAATTTCACATAAACAACAATATAAATGACATGTAAGCTAATGATCCTTCTTAACACAATAAATGCTACAGATTTGCTTCAGAAATCAAAATGAAATGACATATGTATGATGAGTTTCAAAGTGCAAGAATATACCTATTGGAGCAAGGTCCAATGCCTCTTCAACACTACTTCTAACTACTGTTTGATGCCTCTCCTAATTCTTATGAGTTCCCAGAAGATGATTGGAACCTTTGGTTTGCAGAATGCACAAGCCAAATGAGAGAATGGAGGTTAAGGTTGAAAAGCTCTCGAGAATGGAGTTTTCCTTAGAAAGCTTGGTGTGTGGATAAATTAGGATTTATCCTCTATTTATAGGGATCCTTGAGGGTTCAATAAGCCTCAAATATCATAAAATAATCATGGCTTGTACTGGTTTGCTTTCTTGGTTGGTTCTTGCACAAAACACCAAGTGGAAACATGGCAAAAGCATGGGGGGCTTGGAGTGTTTTATTGAGCTTTGTCTGAAGTGTAGGAGTGGACTTGATGTTTATATTTGGTATGTATCAGAGCCAAATCCATTTGGGAGCTCAATGATACTTAATGTTGGGTTAAAGCCACTTTACACAAAAAATGGAAGTGTAATCTCTATGCCAAAAATGAAATGATTCATTATGTAATGGCTTGGTAGCTTGGATAATGGCTCAAAAGTGTGTGTGGTATTCTTATTAGAATGAGATTTAGAATCAAGAAGTACATGTACTTGTGGATTTGTTTGGATTTGTAGTGTACTTTGGCTTAGAATTTGACTTATGAACCATTCTATGAGGTTGTCTTCCCAAATTCGATTCTCTTAGCTCGAGCATGGGAATTTATTGATCTTGGACATTTTGAAAAGATGGGATCATGATATACAACTTTAATGTTAATCACTATTCTTGAATCAGTTTGGATCTGGGTGAAAAACTAGCATAAAGTTGGTCACTTGACTAGGTCAGCATGCTGAAAATTTTACTAAGTGTTTTACCTCTTGACAAACAAATGAACCATCCACTTCATGGCCCCATATCTCCTTATTCGTGCATTTTATGAGGTTTTATCACCCAGTAAAAAGTTGAAGTATGAAGCAAGTTATTTAATCTGATCATTGGATCAAAGAAAATGGTGGCTTGGATCATAAGTTATGGCCTTGGAAAGTTGGGTACTTGGACATGTTTTTTAGGGACTTGGTAAAAATTTCAAATTCTCCATCTTTGCCCTTTTTGCAAGTAACCTTGATTTTCTTGACTAAACTTGATCAAATTACTTCAATGATCATATTTTCATAATCCTTGACTTGAAAAGTCCATAGTTGACCAAAAATCTTAAAAGTCAAACTTTGACTTTAAGCATTTGTTGACTTTTTCATCAGTTGTGTTCAAACTTTCATCTGCTTATGAACCTAACTTCTTGGGCCATATGAATTGTATGAGTGGGTTATGAGTACACATTTTAATACCTTGGATCATGCCTTAAGCCATAGAATCATGCTTTGGTCAAAGAGCCAACATCAAGCTGACTTTGACCAAAACCCTAATTTTAAGTGTCAGATGAATTGTGGCTTGATGAACTTGAGATGGAATGATCTTGAAATCGATTCTTATTGATGGAATTCACTTGATTACTTGGTAAGAATAAGGAGTTTGAAATGTTAAAACTCATGCCAAGCCTTGATTGATCAATCTTTGAAAGCTCTTGGCACAAAACCCTAGCTTAAGACAAACAAAGTATAATTTTTTTTTGTATTTTCAGTAGGTTAGTAGTGCAAAGATGTTAGATGTCATGCAAATGATACAAATGATGGTGGCATCTTAGGGTTGAATATTAGGGTATGACAGATGCCCATATTTAAGTTTTTTCAATTCGGAGATATGAATATGGAATTTTCATCTCGTCGTGATTGAAGAGATTTAAATACAAACATGCATTGTTTTTGGCCCTAAGAGGCCACTAAATGCTTATGATATGATATGCATGCAGGGCTCAGGAATTCTGTGAGGAACAATGTCACAAAGGAGTAATATTAGTTGAGAAAACACATAGGGATAAAGGAACACCACTGTGGGGACATACAAAAGGAAATTCCACTGAGGAAAAGATTACAACTTCAGTTGAGGAAGAAGATTTGCAAATTCCAATGGATATGGGCTCCCTGGGGAATAGATCATTCCAAATGATCATGACTTCAGCTGAGGAAATATCTTCGCAACAGGTTTCTCAAAGGTAGAGATGAAAATCTGTTCAAATAACAAGTTCTAGCTTTTGCAACAGGTTTCTCAAAGGTAGAGATGACCGCCTGTTAAAATTACGAGTTCTAGCTTTCGCAATAGGTTTCTCAAAGGTATAGATGACCGCCTGTTAAAATAACGAGTTCTAGCTTTCACAACAGGTTTCTCAAAGGTAGAGATGACCGCCTATTCAAATAATGAGTCTGAATAAGCTTACATGATCAAAATATGATTCAGCTTCTTCTTTACTTAAGTACTCCACTTAGAAAAGGCAAAATAAACTTATCCGCGATTCGGGTCATAAGCCAACGAACGGGCATTGGTTTCTTTTTTAACCAAATCTTTTTCTTGGAAAGGATCAATGAAACAAGCTCCTAAAAAGGTGACCATTTTTTGGGGAAAGAGAAGTAACTTCACCGGGTATATAAAGTCATGTGATAAAAGAAAGGTGCATGTAGTAGTCTTCAACAAACTTCTCTGACGAAATTTCCTAGGGAGATGGCCATTTGTTGGAAAGAACGATTGATATGTTGATAACTTCATTGGGGATAAACAAACTTCTCAAAAAGAGGCTGCCATTTGTTATCCAAAATGGGCGTCAATAAGCTTCTCGGGAAAAGACAGCTACTTATTGGGATCAGAGATCATGAAACAGGCTTCTCAAATAAAGAGACAGCTACCTATTGGAAGTCTTCATCAAACTTCTCTAGAGAGAAAACCATCTGATGGAAGAAAACTTCTATATTGATAATTCCTTCGAGATAGACAAGCTTCTCAAAAGAGAAAACCACTTGTGTTCATACTAGGGAAAAGGATATGTCTTCACTGGCGATAATGAAGATGTTTCTCCTGGGGAGACAGTGCAAAATAAATACACTCTCGGTCTAGGTTTAACAACCTAGAGAAATTCACCATTAATTTCCAAATATTTGGCTCACTCCAGGAACAACTTGAGAGAAAAAAAAGTAAGACTCTACCAATGGGGAATGAATCTCAATTGGGATTTTATCCTATCCAAAGATGGAAAAGGACAACTAAACAACCATCTTCCACGTGGAATGAACTCAGTGGAGAGTTAGAAAGGATATAAACTCTTTGCTTAAGGTTGACGACTCCTATAGGGAAGGAAGCATAACACCCAAGGATGAACATATTCAAATAAATTGAGGTAAACGTCATCAAGGAATGCAAAAATGGATGTGAATTTGGTTATTCATGATATATATGCATGTATGTATATATGCATGTATGCATGTTATGTTTATGATGACAAAAACAGACAAAACAGACACGTTGGGGACATAATATGTTTCATAGATTAATATTTGGCTAGTCTCATTAAGGTGGAAAACATCACTGGAGATGAGTTAAAGGTCATCAAAGGAGAAAAGTCTCGTTGCGAGGTCCAATTCTCTCTGGGGAGAGGAAAATGCTTCATCTGGGGATGAAATGTGAACCTTTGATGGAGCAAAGATCTTGTTGCAGGGTTCCAATTTCTCTAGAGAAGAAGACTTCACTTAGAAAATAAAATAAAACATGTAGGCTCTACCAAAGACATGTGTAGATTGGTCAGGAAAACCTTCAAAATGATTCTTCCGGAGACATCATCAAAATTTGCATCTTCCACCGGGGATAATGATCGCTGAAAAAGCTTGACTGTTTATTTTAAATCTTGATAGAAAGTCCAGGCTTAACACTTTGCTGGGGAACATTGAGTACCAACATCCAACATTTCACAACTTACTCGCCGCTTAGGGATTTAACTATGAACGTTCTTTTTTTGCATTCACAAATCAAAATAATATTTTATTTTAAAAATTTTATTTTCAAATATTCGTTTCAAGAATTTATATCAAAATAAAAATGATATTTTTGCAGAGCAAAAATAAAATAAGGATTGCCAATAAATGGATAAGTCTCGAATTTTATTGATAGAATGGTGACCGCAAATGGCGTGATCCCATGGATATTTACAAAGTTAGAAAAATGGTAATATGGGAAAAGGCTACATTAAAATACAATGAAACTATTCTCCCTAACAAATTTGAATTCCAGATGTATTTGGGCTTCTGATAAGAGCCAGTTGAGAGCTTTGACAGGCAGGCGTTGCTTCAAGTGATCCAATCTGATCTGATGCAGTTACTTGCCATAATCCTTTGTTTTGCCTAGATTGCCTTTTCAGGTTTTCAATCTACCAGGATAATCATTTTCTGTTTATGTCTCTAATTTTTGCCTGGACCGCCCTTTCGGGTTTTCAGTCCACCGAGACGCTCATTTTTGCCAAGCCGCCTTTTTGGGTTTTCGACTTAGCGAGATATTATTTTATTTTTCTAGGCGAAGTATTTCTTGACTGCGTCAGTATTCACAGGTTGTGGGAGCTCCTCACCGTCCATATTTGTAAGAATCAAGCCCCCCCCCCCCCCCCAGAGAAGGCTTTCTTGACAACATATGGGCCATCATAATTAGGAGTCCACTTGCCCCTAGAATCATATATGAAAGATTGAATCTTTTTAAGCACAAGGTCACCTTCTCTGAATACGCGAGGTTGAACCTTCTTATCAAATGCTTTCTTCATTCTCTGCTGATATAACTGACCATGGCATAAAGTCGTCATTCTCTTTTCTTCAATCAAATTCAGTTGGTCATACCTGCTTTGACACCATTCAGCTTTTGATAACTTAGCTTCCATCAAGACACGCATTGCCGGGATCTCTACTTCTATTGGGAGCACTGATTCCATGCCATAGACAAGAGAAAAGGGGGTTGCCCTGTTGAAGTGCGGACGGACGTACAATATCCGTGCAGAGCAAAAGGGAGCATCTCATGCCAGTCCTTATACGTCAGTACCATCTTCTGAATGATCTTTTTGATGTTCTTGTTGGCAGCTTCAACAGCACCGTTCATCCTAGGTCTGTATGGAGAGGAATTATGATGTTCAATCTTTAACTCTTCACACATTTCCTTCATCATTTTATTGTTCAGGTTTGAACCATTATCAGTGATGATTCTTCTTGGCACACCATAACGACAAATAAGTTGATTCTTGATAAATCTAACTACCACCTGCTTGGTCACATTTGCATATGAGGTCGCTTCAACCCACTCTATGAAATAATCAATAGCCACCAGAATGAAACATTGTCCGTTGGAAGCTTTGGGCTCAATCATACCAATCATGTTGATGCCCCACATAGAGAAAGGCCATGGAGAAGAGAGAACATTGAGCAGATTCGGAGGTACATGTATCTTGTCAACATAAATCTGGCATTTGTGACACTTCTTCACATACTTGCAACAGTCAGCTTCCATTGTCAGCCAATAATAACCCGCTCTTAACATTTTTTAGCCATTGCATGTCAGTTGGAGTGAGTATCAGAGGAACCTTCATGAACTTCTTGCATCAACAGGTCTGCTTCGTGTCTATCCACGCATCTGAGTAGAACCATGTTAAAGTTTCTCTTGTATAGAACTTCTTCGTTCAGAAAGAAGTTATTAGCCAGTCTTCTCAAGGTCTTCTTATCTTTGTTTGATGCCCCAGGTGGGTATTCTTGACTCTGGAGATAACACTTGATGTCATGGTACCATGGCTTGTCATTAGAGACTTCTTCCATTGCAAATACATGAGCAGGTCTATCAAGACGTATAACATCGATCTTAGGCACATCATTCCAACGATTCACAATGATCATGGAGGCCAAAGTTACCAAGGCATCTGCCATCTGATTTTCCTCACGAGGGATGTGATGAAATTCAATATTGTTGAAGAAAGTAGATAACCTCCTTGCATAGTCTTTGTATGGGATTAGGTCGGGTTGACGAGTTTCCCATTCTCCTTTAATTTGATTGACAACTAGAGATGAGTCTCCATAAACATCGAGATTTTTTATTCTAAGATCAATGGCTTGTTCTAGACCCATGATGCAAGCTTCGTATTCCGCCATGTTGTTTGTGCACTTGAATGTTAATCTTGCAGTAAAAGAGATATGTGAGCCATGAGGAGTGATGATTACTTCCCCAATACCATTACCATAAGCATTAACTGCTCCATCAAATATTAAACCCCATTGAGAACTTGGCCTTGGCCCTTCATTTGGCAGTGGTTCATTGCAATCTTTGGCTTTTAAGTACATCATATCTTCATCTGGAAATTCAAAATTTATAGACTCATAATCGTCGATTGGTTGATGAGCTAAATGATCGGCCAAGACATTTCCCTTGATAGCTTTCAAGATGTGATACTCAATGTCATATTCGGACAAGAGCATCTGCCAACGAGAAATTCCTCCAGTCAATGCAGGTTTTTCAAAGATATACTTAATCGGATCCATCTTGGATATCAACCAAGTTGTGTGATTCATCATATATTGACGGAGACGCTTGGCAGCCCAAGCCAGAGCACAACAAGTTTTCTCTAGCATGGAATATCAGGACTCGCAGTCAGTGAATTTCTTGCTCAAATAATAGATGGCATACTCTTTTCTTCCTGTTTCATCTTGTTGACCCAAGACACAGCCCATAGATTCTTCTAGTACAGTCATATACATAATCAATGGTCTTCCCTCAACTGGCGGGGACAAGATAAGAGGTTCTAGCAAATACTCTTTGATATTGTCGAAGGCTTTTTGACAATCATCCATCCAAACATAACCCTGATCCTTTTGGAGGAGCTTAAAAATGGGAGCACAAGTAGCAGTCATATGAGATATGAACCTTGAAATGTAGTTCAAACGTCCAAGGAATCCCCTCACCTGCTTTTCTATTTGAGGTGCTGGCATTTCCTGAATGGCTTTAACCTTGTTGGGATCAACTTCAATACCCTTTTGACTAACGAGGAAACCTAAGAGCTTTCCTGATCGAACCCCAAAGGTGCATTTGTTTGGGTTCAAGCGGAGTTTGTATTTTCTCAAATGCTGAAACAGTTTCAAAAGATACTCAACATGATCTTACTCGGTCTTTGATTTTGCTATCATATCATCTACATAGACTTCAATCTCTTTGTGCCTCATGTCATGAAAAAGAGTAGTCATAGCTCGTTGATAGGTGGCACCAGCATTCTTCAAGCCGAAAGGCATTACTTTGTAGCAAAATATGCCCCAAGGTGTAATAAAAGCTGTTTTTCCATATCTTCGGGCGCCATTTTGATTTGATTGTAACCGGAAAATCCATCCATGAAAGAGAAGACCTTGAACTTGGTGGTGTTATCGACCAACATGTCAATGTGTGGCAGAGGAAAGTCATCCTTAGGACTGGCTTTGTTTAGATCTCTATAGTCAACGCACATGTGAACCTTTCCGTCCTTCTTGGGAAATGGCACAATGTTGGCCAACCACTGTGAATACTCTTATGTGACAAGGAAACCTGCATCAATCTGCTTTTGCACTTCCTCTTTGATTTTGATTGCCATGTCCCGCCGAGTTCTTCTTAACTTTTGCTTGATCGGTGGGCACTCTGGCCTCAACGGTAAATGATGCTCCACAATATCAGTGCCCAATCCTGGCATGTTTTGGTATGACCAAGAAAACACATCGGTATATTCTCGGAGAAGCTCTATCATCCTCTCTTTTACCTCTGGCGCGAGAAGTGCTCCAACTTTGACTTCTTTTCTATCCTCTTCAGACCCCAAGTTGATTACTTCCATTGGCTCTTTGAATGGCTGAATGGTCTTTTCTTCATTTTCGAGCAGTCTAGAGATTTCATCTGGAATGTTTTCCTCTTCTTCTTCTTCCGCTTCGTACACAGGGAATTCAAAGTTGTAAGAGGGCATAAGGTCATTGGTTTTAATGGATATGTCATGAATTAATCTGCACATGTGATTTTATGCTTGTTTTAGAAACAGATAAAAGTGTGAAGTTATGTGCAGCTATCTGGAAGTGTTTATTTGCTTTTTTTTAGATTACCGTTTTCCAAAAAAATATAACAAAATAATAAAAACAACAATATGGAAACAAAATAACATTTTCATTGATTTAATTCTTGAAACGCAAGCCCAAACATTGTCACTTTCGCCTTAGGCATAACGAAAGGATTTTTTTGAAAAGAAAACAGACAACAAAATATTACTTTGAAATGTGAACAACAACAGGAACATCAACAGAGGTCCAATTTTGGCGAATTACTCCGTGAGCTATGAAATCGGTCGGAACATCTTTAGGATTGTCTTCCACGATGGCATTGGCTTCAGCTGCTTCGTCTTCTGACCCCGGGATGTATTCAAGTTCTCTATGATGAGGAAAGTAGAAAGGCACGTATGCATCTTCCGCCTCAAGATCATATTCAGGATCATCGTAGTAAGGTTCCCATGTTGAATCATTATCCTCAGTGACGACACTAACTTCTGGAAAAGTGGGATTGATGAATCCTCCACTATGGAAAGTTTCTTTGATTGAACGAACAGATCTACTTCCTCCTGAAATCTTCTTGGAAGTAGGAGAAAAGCCTAAACCCTCTCGGTGTTTGTTTTCTGGGAGATCCAAAATTGTTCCCCAACCATCGGGTATACCATTATTTACTAGCCGTTGTGCATCCTTGAATGAAGAGATGGATACTCCTCTCTTGACATCTTTGTCAATCAAAGAAAGGGCTTGGAATTGAATTACAACAGCCTCTTCAGGTTCAAGATAAGAGAAAGATGATAAGTGACTCACAACCAGTGTTTTCTCCCCACAGACTATCACTAGCTTCCCGTTCTTCACAAATTTAAGCTTCTGATGCAGAGTGGAAGTGACTGCCCCAACTTCATGGATCCAAGGCCGACCCAATAAACAACTATACGCAGCTTCTATGTCCATCACCTGGAATGTTATCTGGAAAGTATGAGGTCCAATGGTCATAGGAAGGTAAACTTCTCCAATGACTGTTTTTCTGGAACCATCAAAAGCTTTGACAATAATCTCGCTGCTCCTCATAGGAGCACCTTGAAAAGAAAGTCTGGAAAGTGTCGACTTCGGCATGGCATTGAGAGACGAGCCTGTATCAACTAACACACTTGACAAAGAGTCATTCATACAGTTGATTGAGATATTTAGTGCCATGTTATGATTTTTTTTCCTTCTTCGAGGAGCTCTTCATTACTGAAACTCAAGTTGTTACAGGCCGTGATGTTAGCGACGATACCATCAAATTATCCAACTGTCACATCATGGTCTACATAAGCTTGTTCTAAGACTTTCTGCAAAGCTTCACAGTGAGCCTTAGAGTTCATCAACAAAGATAACACAGATATCTTGGAAGGTGTATGCAGTAATCGTTCCACCATATTGTATTCACTTTTTCTGATGAGCTTCAACACCTCATCATCATCACTTTTCGGATTCATGTTATTAGATTGGCCAACCGGTTCAAAAGGGATCCAAACATGAGCCTGCTTTCCTGCTGCGACATCCTCAGTCCTTTTTGCAAATATACGCCCACTCCTTGTGACTCTGCTTACATCAGCGATGTTAACAATGGAGGGTAGAGGAACATCCTTTCCATTCTCAGTCATTGTAGCGTTGTACTTGTAAGGCACGGCTTTATCAGATTGGTAGGGAACTGGGCCCGGTAAGTTAATGACCAGAGGAGTCATAGAAGTCTTCCGACTGTCATAAGTAATATGTATAGGCTCAGAGTCGTTGAACTGAGGAACTATGACATTCACTTTGTTGTCACTATTGACCATATTGACTTGATTGTAATCTATGTCTTTGTAGGCTTCAATGTAACCTTTGTCCATTTGATCCTGGAGATCCGTTACAACAGTTAGGCATCCTTGAGAGTTCCTAGAACAAACCCTACAAGAGGTATAGTTATGTGGAGGCATAAAATCATTCTTGCTATATCTGGCGTGTTTCTTTACTAAGTTCTCTCCCAACAATCGTACATCATAGATCCAGAAACTGCCCGGGAAACCATATACCATGTTAACTGAGGCTGAACCATGTTGCGGTAGAGGATTAACTTGAACATTGGGGTTTACGTCCTTAAATGAAAGGATTCCACTCTTGATGAGCCTCTGAACATCTGACTTTAGACCAAAACAGTTTTCAATGCTATGTCCAGGTGCCCCTTGATGGTAAGTATAAAATTGATCTGCCTTGTACCAATAGGGAAGGTCCTTTGGCACAGGTGGTGGAGACCTTGTCTGGACATGATTTTTAGCTAGCAGTGCAGGAAACAATTCTGCATAGGACATTGGGATAGGATCAAACTATGGCCTTTTTTTAATATGATTTTAATTGTTGAATTGAGAGCGAGCCTGTTGTGGAGGCTATTGATGTTGTTGATTTGATGGTTGTTTGCTGAACATGTTGTTGTTGCTGATGTTGTTGATGTTGATGTGAGAACTGTGACTAATAAATTGGCGCTACCATTGATGGACTAATGATTGGTGAAACGGATGCAACATGTTGATACTTTCTTCTTTGTCTTCCATATGAAACGACACTAACATCTGATTCTTTCTTTTTGGAGAAATTATTGGCGAAATTCTTAACATGACTAGAAGCTCCAGCTTCCTTAGTCAAACGTCCCTCTCGGTCTGCTTCCTTAAGTAGCATGCCCATGTTTACCATCTCGGTGAAATCACCGAGTGCACTAGCGATCATGCGGTCATAGTAGAATGAACTCAGAGTTTTCAAAAAGATTTTAGTCATCTCTTTCTCTTCAAGTGGAGGGAAAATCTGTGCAACAATTTCACGCCACCTTTGAGCATATTCCTTGAAACTCTCATTGTCTTTCTGAGACATGGCCCAGAGTTGATCTCTGTCTGGAGCCATATCTACATTATATTTGTATTGATAAACAAAAGCTTCACCAAGGTCGTTGAAAGTACGAATCTTCGCGTCGTCCAAGCCCATGTACCACTTAAGAGCGGCACCAGTTAAATTGTCTTGAAAGTAGTGGATCAGAAGTTGATGGTTGTCAGTCTGAGTGGACATCTTCCTAGCATACATAACCAAATGACTTTGAGGACATGAATTTCCTTTGTATTTCTCGAAGTCTAGTACTTTGAATTTAGGCGGAATTTGAACATTAGGAACCAAGCAGAGTTCAGAAGCGGTCTTGCCAAAAAGATCCTTACCTCGAAGAGCGTTGATTTCCCTTTGCATTTCTAAGAACTGATCTTGAAATCCCTCTAACCTTTCATCTACTCCCACAACTTCACTTGGAGCAGCGTGAAAAATGTTTTCTTCATTATAAGGAGTTGTATGCACCATAGGAGGAGGTACAGGCATCACAGCAGTCACTACTAGAGCTTCAACGTTTGAGGGCGGTATCCTGTTGGCATATAACCGTAAGGCATGCCCCAAGGGAAACCAGGTGGCATGTGATATTGTTTATCATTGACGGCCGCCACTAGAATGGGCGTCGAGACGTTCTCAGAGATTGTTGTTCGTTGCAATGGATCTTGAGAATTGTTCGATGACTGATTCTGAGAAGCCACCAAAGTGTCCATCATAGCAGTAAGCCTTTCCAAACTGTCTTTTAATGTGATTACTTCCTCCCTGAGCTCTTGGTTTTCTTGTTCAAGCTGACTCATCCTTCTCCGACAACTGGCTCGAGTATTGTACTGGTGATTCAATTTGACTATTGGAGGGAGAAGACACGTGTAAGTTTCTTGAAATGCAGGAACTTGTGCTTGAATGATGCATGATATGCATATGCAAAAGATGAGTTTTAATTTTTAATAAACTCAATAATTTATTGCAAATATTATAGAGACAAAATTTGGTATAAGCTGAACAAAAACCTCTTTTTATTAAACATTTGAGGGATTACAAAGGATGAAATACAATTTCAACGATCCTAAACAATACAAGAGGAAAACAGCTAAGTCTATGAGTCCTAAGGAATCTCATATGTAGAAGGTCCTGCTGCTGGCTGATGCTTCCTTTTCTTCCTCTTTAGCTGAGCATTCTCGATCATAAGCTTGGCGTCGATTCCCTTCCAAGCACCTGAGGTGGGAGGTATGCTGGAGTACTCATGAAAAGGCTGAACTTTAGATAGAAGTAAACCTTCTTGTTCCTCCTGTTTCTTCACAGCTTTTTGTTCTAAAATCTCAATCAAATCATCCTTCTCCTTTAGTTGTTGCTCCATCTTCATCTTCTTATCATTCAAGACATGGTACTTGCCTTCCCAAGGGTCTCTTTCCAATTTCAACCTATCCAAAATTTCTTGAAACTCTTCCCTATTCTCAATAGGAATGATAGATGATGATGTTATAGCATAAGGAAATGAGGGCTTCTCAAGAGCATATGGCATCTTAAATTCACTGGCTCTAGCACAAACCCATTGGGTGTAGGGCTCAAAAGCAACTCAATTCTTTCTTCCTAATCGGCCTTTTCCTTTCCTGTGAATGTTGCGCCAAGCATGTACGATTCTGTCCTTCAGACCGAAACTCTCTTCTTCATTGAGGTAAAAGAAACCTGACAACAGAAGGTTATCGGGTTTATCCACCATAGGATATCCTAACTGGCGTCTGGCAAGGATAGGGTTGTAGTTAATTCCCCCATGTACACCAAGGATAGGTACATTAGGAAATTCACCACAACTGTCAATAATTACTCCAACATCATAGGAGGGGTCATACTAATGTATACTCCCTTGATCAATGGACATGAACCTCTAAGACCATCTGAGCTTCTGCGGATTCTCCCTGAAGAGCCTAGATTTGGGCAAGTGAGAAATAAACCACTTATATAGGAGAGGTGCACAACAAAGAATGGTTCCATCACCTTTCTTAGTCCTGTGATGGATAGAATGGTAGGTATCTCCAAGTAAGATGGGTACTGGGTGTAGCACCTCAAATTTGCACCCATCATTGTACATACATTTTCATATTAGGTAATAGCATATCATGGTCCACTACATAGCATTGCATTGTCTCATTTGCCTCAAGTGCAAGCAAGTCAAGAAATTAGGTCAAACTGATCAGGAGATCAGTCAGTCAAGCAAGCAAGCACAATTTTCATTGAGCCAGGGCCCTAGGGTTGGTCCAACATGTTCACATGACTTGGAGATCCATTTGAAGTGTTTTGGTCAAAGATTGGATGTTCAGAAGCCATCAGTTCATGCACAGTCAGTCAGAAACCCTAAAAGTCAACTGTTGGTCAACTGTCCATTTAATCAGTGTTTTGATGAATGGAAATGGTTTGAGAGAGCTTATTCATGTCCCAATAGGCCTCATATATCATGTCAAACACCATCATGGAAGAATTTGAAGCCAAATCAGAAATTTCCCAAAATGGAAACTGGACCTGTAACTGAAACTTACCAAAAATGGAAAGTCTTGATCCTCAAACTTACATCATGATACAAGCTTCAAATGAATTTTTGCCCAACATGAAAGTTGAAGATCTTGTTCTCCCATTTCCAAAAAGTCCAAGAACTCTCAATTCCCATGTGTGGTTGGCAAGTTATGATCGAATCGATTTCAGAAAATCTTGAACTTCAAAAGGCCATATCTCCCAAACCATTTGGCCAATTTTGGTGGGGTTTTTTCCTACAAGTCACATTTGATCCCCTCTTTCCAAAAATATAAATTTCATGAGGCAAAACTTCACCAATCAAAATGGCATTTTTTGACTTATCTCATTTAAATGCAAGTTTGACTCAAGTTTGACTTTTTGAATTAAAAGTTTTCAGCACATTTGGCCAATTAGGAAGTGTTTGGAATGTCATTTGAAATGTGTTTGCAAGCCCATTCCCATGAAGTACACAGCCCATGCTAGCTTGCTTGAACATTGGAAGAAAAGTACACTTTCACCATATCTCTCCACAAATCCATGGACCATACCTTGTACATCAAAACAGAAGATTTTTACATGATTTTCTGTCATTGTGAACCAGAATTAGAGCCTCTAACACAGCAAAAAACCAGTGTGCTCTCATTCTCAAAAAACACTTCATTCTTGCATTTTCCAATTTTCTGTCCAAGAACTCAAAGAGAACAAAGCCTTGCATTGTTATTTTGACTATCCATTCATCATTTGAAAACCACTAATAGCAGCCACACTTTGGATAGCAAAAAAACCATTGTTCTCTCATTCTCTCAAAAATCACACTCTTAGCATTTTTCCAAAAACAGTCAAAGAACTCCAAAGAACAAAACTTGGCCTTGCATAAAACATCATCAAAACAACATATGGAGCTCATTCAAACATGGTTTCTTCAACTGTAAAGCTTCATTCCCGACTGTTTTCTACATGAACTCAACAATGGCAGTCCGAGTTCTAGACCTTTTCAAGTCGTTTCAAGCCAAACTCTTTCATTCATTCATCATTGGAAGGCTTATGGAGCATCTGTTTTAGGCCAACAACATCAAACAACAACTGTACCACAACTGTCCATCAAATTTGGTAAAAATTCGATCTCCCTATTTTGTGAAATAAATACATGCTTTAAAAAGGTCTCTTAATGCTGAGTTCAAAGAGCTTTAGATCACTAAAAATGGTTTGGTATTTTGCAAGTTATGTTGAGTTGAAGTTTCACATCCAAACTTGTTTTTGATTATTTCTCTTTGTTTAACTTGATTTGATGAAAATGGATGATATAATGTTGATGAGCAAGGCAAGAGGAACGCATTGATATGTTGTTTGTTGAATTTGGTTAACAAAAAAAATCTTGCTGGAAATTTTGTTGAATGTATGAAACTACTGTAAGTATTTTTTCTGCAATATGGATACTGTAAATGTTGCTACTGTATATGCCTTGCCTTGTTTCCAAATAAATGCCAAAAGGCCTGGGGCGAGGGGGATTCGAACCCCAAACCTTTCCCTCAAAGCTTCAGATACCAAGTGTTTTACCACTGGGGCGCAATGCCAATTCATTTATTTAACGCCTTCTATGAAATATATATTAAAAAGGAGCGCTGACCTCCCCATTTAAATGAAACGCTGAGTTTCAACACTCAGCAAGGGGCGTTTTGGTCTTTTGGCATTTCATTACATATTTGTTCCAACTAAAATCAATTCATCTCAATGTTTATTTCACTTTGTGACACCAACTTACAAAAATCATTGCGCCTCCAATTTTAGTCCAAAAATCATGGGAATTTTTGCATTGTCTTCCTCATGACCTCTAGTATTTTATCATATTTTTTCCAGATTTTTTTGATCAAGGGTTTTTAAATGGTGCTAGGGTTTGTGACATGTGACCAAATATTATACACTTTGCCAAAACATTTGTGAAATGATGAGAATGTATCCAATGGCTCCCAAATTTTTTGTGCTTAAACTAGACACACTCATGGTGATTTTGGTGTAGAGTTTGTGAATTTATCATTGCTGGTTTGTGAGTTATGAATTTTTGAATTAGGGTGTGACAATTTGTGTCACACCATTGATGCCCAACTTCATGATTTTCATTACCATGTTTCTTGACCTCCAATTGATCTGATTTTTTGCATGAACCTACTCTTGTATGTCTAGTTTACATGTGATTTTTTGTGGATTTATTTGTAGCATTTCCTAATTGTTTGAGATTTTCTCCCCTGGTTAGTCATATGTTGACCTTGTGTGACACTTGTTCCCATTTCATTTGTGAAGTTCTCATACTTTATTGGATGGACATGAAATTTTACATGAGATAACTAGACATCCTCATCTTTGCCATGGTTTTGATCCCATTCATTTATCATATGCCATCTCTGATTTATGAATTTTCTAAGTTGATACATGTTTGTTTGACTTCTTTGAGCATGTTCAAAATTGCTTTGACTTTCTGATTTTCATTGACTGCCTTCCACTTGTCCAAATGAGATGAAATTTGACATGCTTACCATGCTGTGGATTGTGATTGACCATGATTTATTTGGTGATTTTTGGAAATGTTTGAGTTGACTTTTGAGTTAAATCTTGCTGTTGACTCCTATGAGCTTCTGTTTGCTATACTTTGACCTAAATTGTTCATGAAATGATGATAGTGATTGATATGCATGTGAACCCAATTGGTTGTGTTTCTTGAATGTTTAAACTTGACTTTGATTGGATATCCCTTGCTGTTTTGGCTTTCTCATTCATTTTTGACCCTAGGCTTGCCCTAGTGGTCCTGTTACTCACTTTTGAGCTTGTGTTTTCAGGTTGGCCAACAAATGACCAATGAGACCAATTCTTTTTGTTTGAGCTTGCCTAAATACCATGACTAACTTGTGTGTTTTGTAGGTGGCTTGGCTCACATGCCTAGAGCCTTGTGCCTTGCACATCCATGTGCCTCTAATTAACTGTTGGTGTCTGTTTCTTTTTGCTTTGTTTGAAGTTGCATACTAACATCTGCTTGACTGTTTCAGGTGCTTTTAGTTGCTTAGTTCCTTGTGAACTTTTTGCTTTGCTTTGCTTGTATAAGCAATTTGCATTGAGGTATGTCTCTTCTTCTTCATGTAGTCTGGAAGACCTGGCCTGTTACTTGGCCAGGCAACTGTCTGAAGTCCTCCTTAAGAGGCAATGTTTGTGACTGTTTACTTCTGTCCTTGCATAGAGTCAAAGTCCTCCTAAGTGAAGAGGCAATTGGTGGAAGGTAGGGATATGCAATCTATCCCCCACTATTCATGTTGTGTCATCTGTTTTGCTCACACCACTGTGTTGATGCATTGTAGATACAAACCCGAGATCTTGTACAATTGTACAGTTGAGTCAGTTTCAAATGTGTAGAAGGGTTCCCACTTTCTGAACCCACACATTCTTGTCTTAAGCTCTCCCAGGCCAGGGATAAGAGCTGTGAAGTCTTATCTTCACTCACCTTTCATCTGCTTCACCTTAGCCCCTCAATGGCAAGGTTAAGAGCACATTCACCCAGTTCCAGAGGTTTGTTTGTTGAGGTTGATATGACCCCTCGACTAAAACCTAACCCTTGTTTGAGCCACTTGCTTGTGTATAGTGTGTGCTATCTGTGCTCGTAGGATTGTTTGACTTGCTTCCTGTGCAAGTTAGGTTTGTTTGACTTGCTTCCTGTGCAAGTTAGGTTTGTTTGACTTGCTTCCTGTGCAAGTTAGGTTTGTTTGACTTGCTTCCTGTGCAAGTTAAGTGTGTGTGTGGCTTGCTTCCTGTGCAAGCCATGCTTAGGATAGGCTTGCTTCCTGTGCAAGTTAGCTAGAAACCTTAACTTAGGGTTGATTTTTGCATGACAACATCTAGGCTCGAGTCGTAGTCTCCCTAGTTGTGTCTCCCTCTGTTATCTGGTTAGGCTAGTCCTTTATCCCTCTGTAGGGGAACTACATCGCCCTGATCTTCATACCAGATGAAGTATGTAGGCAGGAGGTTGAGCCGATCTCTCCGGGCGCCCTTTTTCTTTTTTTTGTGTGTTGTTTGACAATTGCTAGGCTCGAGTGCCTGACTCCTTAGCAATTTGTCGTCTGTTTGTTTGAGTGTGTCCTTGACAGTTATAGGCTCGAGTCCCCGACTCCCTATCAACTTGTTGTGTTGTAGTGTGCTTGGAAGCCGATGTAAGTCTATCAAGTGGCATTTGGGTTCCAGTGTGTGTGTGTTTAGGTTCGGATGCTGATGTAAGTCCAGTGATTGGCATTCAGGCTCCACGTTTGCCTCTTTGTGTGTGTTTTGATTCGGATGCTGATGTAAGTCCAGTGATTGGCATTCAGGCTCCACGTTTGCCTCTTTGTGTGTGTTTTGGTTCGGATGCTGATGTAAGTCCAGTGATTGGCATTCAGGCTCCACGTTTGCCTTTGCCAGTGTTTGTTTGTGTGCGTGTCAGCCGAGCTACGAATGCTCTGATTCTTCTCTCGTCCGATAAGATACGTATGCATAGGATGCGATATCCTAGCGAGCATGTGTCGTTTCCCCAGTCCGAACTACTTCGACTCTGATGTCTATGCCTGATAGACTAAGTAGGCCCAGGATGCGACATCCTGCCGAGTCAGTTTCAGTCAGTTTCTTGCGTTTCTTTCAGCCAGTGTGTGTGAGTATTTGAGCAGTGTTTAGCAACCAATTTTCCTTTCTTTTGTGCGTGGATCCCGTAGAGTACTACGGATGCGTAGGGATGCTAATACCTTCCCTTCGCATAACCGACTCCCGAACCCATTCTCTTTGGTCGCGAGACCATGTCTTTTCCCAGGTTTACTCTGAGCGTTTCCTTTCCCTCTTTTGGGATAAATAACGCACGGTGGCGGCTCTGTTGTTTCTTGTTTTCCCGCCGGTTTTTCGCGTGATGCGACAGCTGGCGACTCTGCTGGGGATTCAGAGAGAAGTTGACCTATGCTGGTCCATCTTCCCTGAGCGAGTCTCTCCTAGCGCTCTCTAGGTTAGGGTTTTGGTTGCTTTGTGCTGTTTTTTTTATTGCATTCATTGTATATATGTGCATTTATTGCTTGCATTTATTATTTGCATTAATGTTTGCATTTCATTCATATTCATCTGCTGTGCTGTCTGTGTTTCTCTGTTTGGGGGTGGGAGTTACTTGAGGTAAAAGGCCCAATACCCAGGCTATGAGTGAAATCTAGGAAACCTAGGAATAGAGTGATTCATGGGAAGCGGGTGGTATGGCGCCACTTAGCGGAACATTGATATCACGAGCAGTTCAGACCCTGGTGGGATATTATCGGTGCATACATCGGGTGTGCACAGGATGATATTCTGCGAAAGGTTATTTATGCTGCGTTTCTCTCGACCTTACCCTGGCCTAGATGACACCCGTGAGTGGGGAGGGAATGATCATTTTAACAGGTACAGTTGGTGACTCTCGGTACTGACGGTGACTATGAATTGTGGACATTTATTTCTGGGACGCCGGAGTTCTGTCCGTGGTTTATCAGCGGGTTCCGTTTATTTCGGATCCCCGGGTTGAATTTGAGAGTACCTGTTCAGAGGAGCTGGCTGTCATCCGTTCAGTGGATGTTCCCGCGATGATAGTGATGTAATCTCCAGTTTCGTTTATTTCGGAACTCCCCAAGTCGGATTTATGGTGACTTGTTTCCTCAGATTGGTTTCAGATGCCAGTTGATCAGATTGACTTTGGGTTTCAGATGTTTGTGATCAGAGTCCAAGCCGAAGCTTTGACCCTGTGCCTTGAGACGCACAGCCTGCCAGTCTTGGCTCCATCATTTGCATCATAGCATATTTATTTTCAAAAAAATAGTAATGCATGAAAAAAGTTAACTCGCATACGCATATCCTTTTCAGGATCATTCATGATAAGATAGCATCCGCATCCGCATCATGCACATCATACACATCCTTGCATTGCAGACATGTTTGGAAAGATTGCTCACTTTGGTTCCTGACTGAGACAGGATTGCTGACCGTCGTCCGCACCGCTACTCAACCAGACTCAATCATCAGAGGATTATGGATCAGGTTCAAGCAGAATTGGCCGAAATGAGGGCAAACATGGCCCGGTTCACGACAATGATGCAAGGAGTTGTTCAGGGGCAAGAGGAGCTGCGTGCCTTAGCCCAGAGACTGGAAGCCGTGATTCCACTAGTCCATCGTGCTTCACCAGTGGATGTACCCGTTCATGAGAATGCTGTTGTCACTATTCTCGTCAATGATTATGCCTTGGGTGATGAATTGAGGGGGATCAGAATCAGTGAACAACCTCTTGCCGCAGAGACTATTAATGTCAGAGCAACCCGCGCTCCGGTTCGCCATCCTGGCTCTTCAAGTTCCTCGAGTTCTAAGAAGCCATCCTCTGGGGCACCCAAAAGGGGAGAAAGTGAAACAAATGCTGTGCACCGTCGAAGGAGTGCAAACAGAGGACAGTATCGTCAGGCTGCTGCTGTGACTATTCCAGCAACTCAAACTCAACAACAGTAGAGAAAACCAACTCGGCAGTATCAGCCTCCACAACATCGTCCTCAGCAGCAGGCTTACCAGCCTCCCATTGGAAATCAAGCCAGTACGAGTAATGAGAGGAAGAAGATCACTTTTAATCCAATCCCCATGTCCTACGCCGAACTATATCCCTCTCTGTTAGAGCGGAACTTGATTACTCCCAGAGACCCGCCGCCCATACCCGTCAACCCTCGGTGGTGGTATAAGCCTGAACAGCATTGTGTGTATCACTCGGGTGCTCCTGGTCATGATGTGGACAGTTGTTTCCAACTGAAGATGAAGGTTCAAGACCTTGTGAGGTCAGGTATTCTGATCTTGGAGGATTTAGGTCCCCGTGCTAATCAAGCTTGAAGATAACAAGTCCTGGGCTGGCGCCGACTTTTCTTTAGAAGGGTTGTTCAGAAAACAGAAGCTGCTGATGCAAGAGATACTGACAGTTGTCATCCCCGGCGGGATCTATCACAATCGGGTCACTGTGGGCTTTCCTACAGTTGTTCATAAGTCAGAGTAACAATCACTTTGTTTAAAAACCCTTCTCCCATGCCAAAAGGAGAAGTGATGACATTGTTGGCAACATTTTGTGCAATGATATTTTCATTCAAATAATTCATGTTAAACATTTGTTTTTCCATTTGTTTTCCCTTTTCGCTTTTTGCATGAAATTGGTGATCACAAAAAACCCTAAAAAACAAGAATAAAAGCAATCTTTTCATCTGCATAACGATTGTATTGATTTTCAAAGTGCTTTTTATACTCAAAATCATTATGCAGGTTGTTTCTTAAACCCATTGAACATAGTGATCAGACGTCATCTCCCAATTTTGAATTCCCTGTATTCGAAGCGGAAGAAGATGATGTTGAAGGGATTCCTGACGAGATTTCCCGACTTCTTGAGCAAGAAAAGAAGATCACTCAGCTGCATCTCGAGAATCAGCAGAACAGCCAACTGGGGCATTATAAAAAAAAAAGAGAAAAAAAGAGAAAGAGGAGGGTGCAAAATCAAAAAAAAAAGGAAATCAATCAAAATCAAAAGAAATCAAAAGAAAGAAAAAGAAAGAAATCAAAAGAAAACAAAAGAACAAAAGCACCCTCAAAGTCCCAAGTTAACTGATGCTGAATGGATTCAGAGTCACTACGACCAGGTGAATCCAATCGAAAAGAAGAGATCAACTGCCATGTGTCATGGTCAGTTATATCAGCAGAGAGTGATGAAAGTATTCGACAAGAAGGTCAATCCTCGTGTGTTCCAAGAAGGCGACCTCGTGCTCAAGAAAGTCTTGTCTTTCGTGCCCGATTCCAGGGGCAGGTGGACTCCAAGCTACAAACGTCCGAACGTTGTCAAGAGAGCCTTTTCAGGCGATGCTTTAACACTTACTACAATGGATGAAGAAGTCCACTCGTCCTGTGAATTCCAGATGCAGTCAAGAAATACTTCGCCTAAGACAAAAAAGCAAAAGCTCGCTAAGTCGAACACCCCAAAAGGCGACTTAGGCAAAAAGGAGCGTCTCGGTGGATTGAAAACCCGAAAGGGCGATCCAGGCAAAAGTTAGAGACATTGAAAAAAGAGTTTGCATCCCGCTAGATTGAGCACCTCACACTGGGGCAATCTAGGCAAAAATTAGGGATTTGGCAAGTAACTGCATCTTGACAAGACTGTGCTCTATATCTGTCATCCGTCAGGGATTCTCGATTCGTCGTCGACTGAAGCTCTGAATACATCGAAAATTCAGAATGGTAGAGGAAAGGTCATTATGTTCAATGTAGCCCTCTCCAATATATATCACCGATTTCAAACTTGTACAGATCCATGGAGTCTCGCCCTTTGCAGACTACCATTCCATCACATCAATTTGAGCTTTTATCCAATTGTTTGCACTCTTATTTGTTTCAACTCAACAAATGTTTTGCATGTTTTAATTGACAAAGTATCATTGTTTTCAAAATAAACAAATTTTTCAAAAAAAATTGTTCTTAAACGAAGTGAACATTCACAATGATGGAAGGATACTTAAGAGACCCACAGTGCTCTCCCAAGGGTGGTATGATTACCAACAGGTAAGACAATTGTTCGTATCTCGAGCATGACTGTACCTTTTCCTGTATAACCTCTTACGGTCTCTCCTCAGTGAATTTGCACGACGCAGTGTTGTTTGAAGTTGTTCATCTTCATGTTCCCGGCAGTACAGATTCTTCCTCCAAATCCCCGTTAGCACTTATTGTGGGGCATCCCCAGTAGAGTGCTGTTTGAGCCCTATCGTGGGGCATCCCCAGCAAGTTTGCTGTTTCGGACATTATTGTGGGGCAGCTCCCCTAGCAGAGTGTTTATTGAAGACTGCAACTTTCGCCTCTCCAGCAGAGTAGTCTTCCTCTCTCCCCAACGTGGGTGTTTTTCTTTGAAGATTCAGTATTTGGTAGATCAACATCCCAGTACTATAGCATTCCCTCAGATAGATCCCTCAGCGGAGTGGTTCGCGTAAGGAGCTTTATCAACGCTTTTGTACTTCTCATCAGAGATCTGGTCGCTTCTCGGTATCTCTGATTTTCAGCACAAGTTGTTGTGGCGCATCCGCCTGTATGTTGAACTTTGTTCTCCGGTTGCGACTGACGATCCCTCCGGAAGCCTCTTGTGGCTCTTCCTCCCATGCAGAATGAGGACTTTGGTTTTCTCTCCGGATGGTTGATTCCCGGACCGTTGGTTGGAGCATGTCTGTTTGTCAGCATTCATCATACGTTTTAGGTAGAATGCATACATGCATAATCATAGCATTTGGATACTCATGTTGCAGCTGTCGCCGGGTATCTGTTGATTGTTGCCTCCTGCTATTTGGTGATACAGATCTCTCCAGTAGATTTTCCTAGCAGATATGGGTGTGTCTGATCTCTCCATGTAGAGCCAACCCCTTAAGCAGAAAGTGTTTATCCTTTCCTGCCATTTCCCCACTGAGATACATCCTCGTGGATGACGGTTGCTTCCGTTCCCTCCCTACACGGGATGGGTTTTCCCTATTGAGTTCTTTCCTCATTAGGATGAGTCTTGTTTCAGTCTGCCTTTTGGATCAATCCTAAATTGACTTCCAGTTGGCTGTCTCTTGTACTTCCCTGGGGCATAAATGAATAGTCGCTCACCAACTGGCACTCATTCATCTAATCCTCAGCGGAATTCGTTGGCCTCTACCTACAAACCGGTAGTTGTAAGTCCTATCTTTGTGGCCTCTACCTACAAACCGGTAGTTGTAAGTCCTATCTTTGTGGTTTCCTACCTACAAGCTGGTAGTTGTAAAATCCCACTCTCATCCCCTTGTTGGAGTTAACCCTTTGTGCTCATCCTATCGATGACTGGCTACTTTTCCGTGGTTTTCTGCCTACAAACCGGTAGATGTAATCCCCTCCTTGCAGTTATCAGTATCCGGTTTGCGGTGTTGATATTCTTTTCCCCTCTGGATACTTGTCTTGATCAAGCAGTATTGTCACCATTGGGTCTTCCCCTTCTTTTTGGATACTTGCTCCGAATAAGCAACTTTATCCTCTTTTGATTGGTCATCTTTGCATACCTAGTCCTGGTACCGATGCCTTTCTTTTCGGTCGATTTATCCATTTAACAACCTGCAACCCGGTTATGGATAATCTTCCATGCGAGTGTATTATCTACGTTTTGACGGCTATAGATAATATATCTCATGCACTCTTTGGTCAATCTTTCGATTGTTATCCCCGAGTGGAGCGGGTCTCATGAAATACATCTCCAGCAGTGATTCTCCTACATATGGATTGGTTGGGTCGTCCCTAATGGAGTAGCATTTATTTCTCCAGCAGAGTTCATCCTACCAGTGGATTGGACAAGTTTCTGTAGTAGACTGATATCTGCATCCCCAGTTGAGTTGATTCTACCTATGGATCGCGTGGGTTATCCCCAGCGGAGTAACAGACATTCTCCAAAGCAGGGTTTATCCTATCTGAAGGTTGGTCGAGTCTTCCTCCCAGCGGAGTCGCTTCGCCACTCCCCAAGCAGAGTTCCCCGCAGAATATTTCCCCAAGAGGAGTCTCCCCACAGAGTCAGAGTATCTGATCATTTCGGCTCCCTAGCCAGGGTTCATTTGCATTTTGCATGTAGTAATCCTTGCATCCTCAAAAATCGCGTAGCATTTCCATTCATAAACGGAGCATTACGCCATAGAAAAAATCAAACATATGCATTCATATGTTCGAAACCCCATTAGACCGTATTCCCTGCAGAGACGGATTTTTGTTCAACCTGTACAACGCATTGGCTACAGTGGCTCCAGTCAACATTTGGTGTTTATAATCCCCACAGAGGTTTATTTCCTCACCTGTTGGTGACAGAAAGTTTGTTTCTCCCCAGTGAGACCTCCTGCAAGTGTTCAGCCTAGCCCTGTCATCTTGAGAATGTCAGTATACCCTGTCAGCACCCGGGTGTGTTGTTTCTTTGGTGTCGGTAAACACCATCTTTCGGTGATTTCCAGTCATGCGTAAGTGTCTGGTCTTCTTTGGCGTCGGTAAACACCATCTTTCGGTGATTCCCAGTCATGCGTAAGTGTCTGGTCTTCTTTGATGTCTGTAAACATCATCTTTCGATGTTCGTAACGTCGTCCCTCCCCTAGTGAAGATTCCTCCTCTCCGTTGGTGTCGATAAACGTCGAGTTTTTCCCGATCATCCGTTGATGATTTGGTTGTGTTCACTCTCCCCAGTAGAGTTTCCTCCTCTCCGTTGGTGTCGATAAACGTCGAGTTTTTCCTAGTCATCCGATGATGTCTAGTTGTACCCCTCTCCATGCAGAGTTACCTCTCCGTTGGTTTCGATAAACGTCGAGTTTTTCCCGATCATCCGTTGATGATTTGGTTGTGTCCTTCTTCCCTAGTGAAGTATTCTCCTTCTCCGTTGGTGTCGATAAACGTTGAGTCTCCCTTTCGTCCTATGACGTCTGGTTGAGTTTTCTCCTTCTCCGTTGGTGTCGATAAACGTTGAGTCTCCCTTTCGTCCTATGACGTCTGGTTGAAGTATTCTCCTTCTCCGTTGGTGTCGATAAACGTTGAGTCTCCCTTTCGTCCTATGACGTCTGGTTGAGTTTCCTCCTCTCCGTTGGTGTCGATAAACGTCGAGTTTTTCCCGATCATCCGTTGATGATTTGGTTGTGGTCACTCTCCCCAGTAGAGTTTCCTCCTCTCCGTTGGTGTCGATAAACGTCGAGTTTTTCCCGATCATCCGTTGATGATTTGGTTGTGGTCACTCTCCCCAGTAGAGTTTCCTCCTCTCCGTTGGTGTCGATAAACGTCGAGTTTTTCCTATTCGTCCTATGACGTCTAGTTGTACCTGTCCCCACGTGGATTTACCTCTCCGTTGGTCTTGGTAAACGTCGAGTTTTTCCTATTCGTCCTATGACGTCTAGTGGTACCTGTCCCCACGTGGATTTACCTCTCCGTTGGTCTTGGTAAACGTTGAGTTTTTCCCATTACGTCCGCTGACGTATGGTTGTATATCTCTTTCCATTCATCCAATGATGATTGGTTACCTCTCCGTTGGTCTTGGTAAACGTTGAGTTTTTCCCATTACGTCCGCTGACGTATGGTTGTATCCCTTCCAGTCATTCATTAATGTCTGGTTACCTCTCCGTTGGTCTTGGTAAACGTTGAGTTTTTCCTAGTTGTCCGTTGGCATCTAGTTGTGACTTCTTTTCCCATTCATCATCGTTGTGATGTCTGGATGTGGCTGTACCCTTTGAAAACAAAAAACAAAATACCCAGTAATAAGTCCCAGTGGACGTTTCCATTGGTGGATCCTGGCATCGTGCAAATTCTGCGGTTCTTTGGTATTCAATCCCTGTTTACCCTGAAAGTCTGACAGCCGTTGCTATCATCCGTTCGGGTTCCCAGCTGATTGAATAGGGGCAGCTGTAGCACCTCAAATTTGCACCCATCATTGTACATACATTTTCATATTAGGTAATAGCATATCATGGTCCACTACATAGCATTGCATTGTCTCATTTGCCTCAAGTGCAAGCAAGTCAAGAAATTAGGTCAAACTGATCAGGAGATCAGTCAGTCAAGCAAGCAAGCACAATTTTCATTGAGCCAGGGCCCTAGGGTTGGTCCAACATGTTCACATGACTTGGAGATCCATTTGAAGTGTTTTGGTCAAAGATTGGATGTTCAGAAGCCATCAGTTCATGCACAGTCAGTCAGAAACCCTAAAAGTCAACTGTTGGTCAACTGTCCATTTAATCAGTGTTTTGATGAATGGAAATGGTTTGAGAGAGCTTATTCATGTCCCAATAGGCCTCATATATCATGTCAAACACCATCATGGAAGAATTTGAAGCCAAATCAGAAATTTCCCAAAATGGAAACTGGACCTGTAACTGAAACTTACCAAAAATGGAAAGTCTTGATCCTCAAACTTACATCATGATACAAGCTTCAAATGAATTTTTGCCCAACATGAAAGTTGAAGATCTTGTTCTCCCATTTCCAAAAAGTCCAAGAACTCTCAATTCCCATGTGTGGTTGGCAAGTTATGATCGAATCGATTTCAGAAAATCTTGAACTTCAAAAGGCCATATCTCCCAAACCATTTGGCCAATTTTGGTGGGGTTTTTTCCTACAAGTCACATTTGATCCCCTCTTTCCAAAAATATAAATTTCATGAGGCAAAACTTCACCAATCAAAATGGCATTTTTTGACTTATCTCATTTAAATGCAAGTTTGACTCAAGTTTGACTTTTTGAATTAAAAGTTTTCAGCACATTTGGCCAATTAGGAAGTGTTTGGAATGTCATTTGAAATGTGTTTGCAAGCCCATTCCCATGAAGTACACAGCCCATGCTAGCTTGCTTGAACATTGGAAGAAAAGTACACTTTCACCATATCTCTCCACAAATCCATGGACCATACCTTGTACATCAAAACAGAAGATTTTTACATGATTTTCTGTCATTGTGAACCAGAATTAGAGCCTCTAACACAGCAAAAAACCAGTGTGCTCTCATTCTCAAAAAACACTTCATTCTTGCATTTTCCAATTTTCTGTCCAAGAACTCAAAGAGAACAAAGCCTTGCATTGTTATTTTGACTATCCATTCATCATTTGAAAACCACTAATAGCAGCCACACTTTGGATAGCAAAAAAACCATTGTTCTCTCATTCTCTCAAAAATCACACTCTTAGCATTTTTCCAAAAACAGTCAAAGAACTCCAAAGAACAAAACTTGGCCTTGCATAAAACATCATCAAAACAACATATGGAGCTCATTCAAACATGGTTTCTTCAACTGTAAAGCTTCATTCCCGACTGTTTTCTACATGAACTCAACAATGGCAGTCCGAGTTCTAGACCTTTTCAAGTCGTTTCAAGCCAAACTCTTTCATTCATTCATCATTGGAAGGCTTATGGAGCATCTGTTTTAGGCCAACAACATCAAACAACAACTGTACCACAACTGTCCATCAAATTTGGTAAAAATTCGATCTCCCTATTTTGTGAAATAAATACATGCTTTAAAAAGGTCTCTTAATGCTGAGTTCAAAGAGCTTTAGATCACTAAAAATGGTTTGGTATTTTGCAAGTTATGTTGAGTTGAAGTTTCACATCCAAACTTGTTTTTGATTATTTCTCTTTGTTTAACTTGATTTGATGAAAATGGATGATATAATGTTGATGAGCAAGGCAAGAGGAACGCATTGATATGTTGTTTGTTGAATTTGGTTAACAAAAAAAATCTTGCTGGAAATTTTTGTTGAATGTATGAAACTACTGTAAGTATTTTTTCTGCAATATGGATACTGTAAATGTTGCTACTGTATATGCCTTGCCTTGTTTCCAAATAAATGCCAAAAGGCCTGGGGCGAGGGGGATTCGAACCCCAAACCTTTCCCTCAAAGCTTCAGATACCAAGTGTTTTACCACTGGGGCGCAATGCCAATTCATTTATTTAACGCCTTCTATGAAATATATATTAAAAAGGAGCGCTGACCTCCCCATTTAAATGAAACGCTGAGTTTCAACACTCAGCAAGGGGCGTTTTGGTCTTTTGGCATTTCATTACATATTTGTTCCAACTAAAATCAATTCATCTCAATGTTTATTTCACTTTGTGACACCAACTTACAAAAATCATTGCGCCTCCAATTTTAGTCCAAAAATCATGGGAATTTTTGCATTGTCTTCCTCATGACCTCTAGTATTTTATCATATTTTTTCCAGATTTTTTTGATCAAGGGTTTTTAAATGGTGCTAGGGTTTGTGACATGTGACCAAATATTATACACTTTGCCAAAACATTTGTGAAATGATGAGAATGTATCCAATGGCTCCCAAATTTTTTGTGCTTAAACTAGACACACTCATGGTGATTTTGGTGTAGAGTTTGTGAATTTATCATTGCTGGTTTGTGAGTTATGAATTTTTGAATTAGGGTGTGACAATTTGTGTCACACCATTGATGCCCAACTTCATGATTTTCATTACCATGTTTCTTGACCTCCAATTGATCTGATTTTTTGCATGAACCTACTCTTGTATGTCTAGTTTACATGTGATTTTTTGTGGATTTATTTGTAGCATTTCCTAATTGTTTGAGATTTTCTCCCCTGGTTAGTCATATGTTGACCTTGTGTGACACTTGTTCCCATTTCATTTGTGAAGTTCTCATACTTTATTGGATGGACATGAAATTTTACATGAGATAACTAGACATCCTCATCTTTGCCATGGTTTTGATCCCATTCATTTATCATATGCCATCTCTGATTTATGAATTTTCTAAGTTGATACATGTTTGTTTGACTTCTTTGAGCATGTTCAAAATTGCTTTGACTTTCTGATTTTCATTGACTGCCTTCCACTTGTCCAAATGAGATGAAATTTGACATGCTTACCATGCTGTGGATTGTGATTGACCATGATTTATTTGGTGATTTTTGGAAATGTTTGAGTTGACTTTTGAGTTAAATCTTGCTGTTGACTCCTATGAGCTTCTGTTTGCTATACTTTGACCTAAATTGTTCATGAAATGATGATAGTGATTGATATGCATGTGAACCCAATTGGTTGTGTTTCTTGAATGTTTAAACTTGACTTTGATTGGATATCCCTTGCTGTTTTGGCTTTCTCATTCATTTTTGACCCTAGGCTTGCCCTAGTGGTCCTGTTACTCACTTTTGAGCTTGTGTTTTCAGGTTGGCCAACAAATGACCAATGAGACCAATTCTTTTTGTTTGAGCTTGCCTAAATACCATGACTAACTTGTGTGTTTTGTAGGTGGCTTGGCTCACATGCCTAGAGCCTTGTGCCTTGCACATCCATGTGCCTCTAATTAACTGTTGGTGTCTGTTTCTTTTTGCTTTGTTTGAAGTTGCATACTAACATCTGCTTGACTGTTTCAGGTGCTTTTAGTTGCTTAGTTCCTTGTGAACTTTTTGCTTTGCTTTGCTTGTATAAGCAATTTGCATTGAGGTATGTCTCTTCTTCTTCATGTAGTCTGGAAGACCTGGCCTGTTACTTGGCCAGGCAACTGTCTGAAGTCCTCCTTAAGAGGCAATGTTTGTGACTGTTTACTTCTGTCCTTGCATAGAGTCAAAGTCCTCCTAAGTGAAGAGGCAATTGGTGGAAGGTAGGGATATGCAATCTATCCCCCACTATTCATGTTGTGTCATCTGTTTTGCTCACACCACTGTGTTGATGCATTGTAGATACAAACCCGAGATCTTGTACAATTGTACAGTTGAGTCAGTTTCAAATGTGTAGAAGGGTTCCCACTTTCTGAACCCACACATTCTTGTCTTAAGCTCTCCCAGGCCAGGGATAAGAGCTGTGAAGTCTTATCTTCACTCACCTTTCATCTGCTTCACCTTAGCCCCTCAATGGCAAGGTTAAGAGCACATTCACCCAGTTCCAGAGGTTTGTTTGTTGAGGTTGATATGACCCCTCGACTAAAACCTAACCCTTGTTTGAGCCACTTGCTTGTGTATAGTGTGTGCTATCTGTGCTCGTAGGATTGTTTGACTTGCTTCCTGTGCAAGTTAGGTTTGTTTGACTTGCTTCCTGTGCAAGTTAGGTTTGTTTGACTTGCTTCCTGTGCAAGTTAAGTGTGTGTGTGGCTTGCTTCCTGTGCAAGCCATGCTTAGGATAGGCTTGCTTCCTGTGCAAGTTAGCTAGAAACCTTAACTTAGGGTTGATTTTTGCATGACAACATCTAGGCTCGAGTCGTAGTCTCCCTAGTTGTGTCTCCCTCTGTTATCTGGTTAGGCTAGTCCTTTATCCCTCTGTAGGGGAACTACATCGCCCTGATCTTCATACCAGATGAAGTATGTAGGCAGGAGGTTGAGCCGATCTCTCCGGGCGCCCTTTTTCTTTTTTTTGTGTGTTGTTTGACAATTGCTAGGCTCGAGTGCCTGACTCCTTAGCAATTTGTCGTCTGTTTGTTTGAGTGTGTCCTTGACAGTTATAGGCTCGAGTCCCCGACTCCCTATCAACTTGTTGTGTTGTAGTGTGCTTGGAAGCCGATGTAAGTCTATCAAGTGGCATTTGGGTTCCAGTGTGTGTGTGTTTAGGTTCGGATGCTGATGTAAGTCCAGTGATTGGCATTCAGGCTCCACGTTTGCCTCTTTGTGTGTGTTTTGATTCGGATGCTGATGTAAGTCCAGTGATTGGCATTCAGGCTCCACGTTTGCCTCTTTGTGTGTGTTTTGGTTCGGATGCTGATGTAAGTCCAGTGATTGGCATTCAGGCTCCACGTTTGCCTTTGCCAGTGTTTGTTTGTGTGCGTGTCAGCCGAGCTACGAATGCTCTGATTCTTCTCTCGTCCGATAAGATACGTATGCATAGGATGCGATATCCTAGCGAGCATGTGTCGTTTCCCCAGTCCGAACTACTTCGACTCTGATGTCTATGCCTGATAGACTAAGTAGGCCCAGGATGCGACATCCTGCCGAGTCAGTTTCAGTCAGTTTCTTGCGTTTCTTTCAGCCAGTGTGTGTGAGTATTTGAGCAGTGTTTAGCAACCAATTTTCCTTTCTTTTGTGCGTGGATCCCGTAGAGTACTACGGATGCGTAGGGGTGCTAATACCTTCCCTTCGCATAACCGACTCCCGAACCCATTCTCTTTGGTCGCGAGACCATGTCTTTTCCCAGGTTTACTCTGAGCGTTTCCTTTCCCTCTTTTGGGATAAATAACGCACGGTGGCGGCTCTGTTGTTTCTTGTTTTCCCGCCGGTTTTTCGCGTGATGCGACACTGGGTTACCAATTAAGAAGATTCGTATAGCATTAACATCCAAAAAGTCATCAATGTTTGGGAAGAGTACAATTCCATAAACGAGTAGAGCAAAAATGGCTTCAAAGGCATCTCTACTATCTTCTTCTGCAAAGATAAAGGCTTTCTCCAACAGGAATCTAGAGTTTAGACCTAGAATCCCTCCTTTTTTAGTGAAGTTGTCCTTCACAATAGACGTTTCTAGGTGAAGTGCTTCTACAATAGCTGTTGATGTAGGGGTCTTCTCTGAACCACTGAATGGTAATTTGTTAGAGACTGGCAAACCAAACCAATAAGAGTATTCTTCTAGAGTAGGCATAAGTTGGTAGTCTGGAAATGTGAAGCAATGGTAGAGTGGATCATAAAATTGTACCAGTGTGTTGAGAACTCCATTTTCAACCTTGGTCTTTAAGATACCCATAAGTCTTCCATATTGAGCTCTGAAATCCTCTAGACTAACTATCATAGAACCAAGCTTCTTCAACTCTGTTAAGTCAAGACATTTGAAAGTGTATTTCTTGGTATTCCTCCTTCCAAGTTCCATTTTACCTATCGATATTTGCAAAAGAAAACTATTGAGTTTCTTGGTTTTTATGCAAAAAGGTTTTTTATGTATGCATGAATGTTTCACAAATACAGGTTTAGGGTTTTGATATTAAGCATGGAGCCAACGGTTTAACCATCCCATAATGTATGAACTAATATATTTATTTTGTACCTGTAGAATAAGGTTCTAAAGTGGTCCCCGGAGTCATAGATCCATCTTTCGGATATTATCGGTTTAACGACTTGCTCGCAGACCAATAATATTCTCAAGAGAAACTCGTCTGAGTGTAGCATCGCGTAACAATTAACTCAGATCTTACACATGAATAATCTCCGCACTACATCCTAAAAAGGCTTAGAGGGGTTGAAAGGGTTCTAAAGGTCCTCAGTTTCTTAGACTCCCAGATCGAAGATAATAATGCCACTACGATTTACTCGTAACAACAAATATTACCATCAAAGGGGTCTCCACTGAGCGGGGTTATATCATATGTTAATCATGCTTAGGATTACTCCAGACATGTAACTTTGATTATACCACCATCCTATCTTATTTGTATTCTCTAATCCGGGTTAGGATTTCGTCACCACTTATAGGTCTCCATAATGAAACCCAAGAAAACATAGCAACAAATAATAATAAACACATATAAACAAGTTAGGTATCACCCACTTAATATCACTCCCCAGTGAAGTCGCCATTTCTGTCGCGGTGAAGAATCGAAGACTAAGCTATTGATTAGACTTGACTCATGAATCAAAATATCACCACTGAACTTTAATTTATCCAAGGGAAGGGGAAAAGATTCAAAAATAAACCCAATATGTATATGCAAATCTAGAAGATTAAACTTAAGCTAAGCAAAAAGAGGGAGATTCTAAAGGTACAGGGGTTGGTTATGCAAAGGGAAAGTATTAGCACTCTAAACATCTATAGTACTCTACATGAACCTTTTGATTTTATCTATGGTTTTAAGAGTTGTTTGCATTTTTTTATGGGATACTATAAGGGGTAAAAAATGTTTTTGGAAAGTGTTACTTGACTAAAGTTAAGTCAAAGTTTGAGTTGATATGCTTCATGTGTACTAAAGCATTTGTAATTGAAAGATCCATTGACTAAAAGTAAGTCGAAGGTTGTGTTTGAAATGCTTCATGTGTACTAAAGCATTTTCAAGTGTAGTTGAAAGATCCATTGACTAAAGGTAAGTCAAGGTTTGAATGGGTGTTTTAGTTTGAAAAGGGGGGATGGTTAATGCATGAATGGGCAAATAAAATCAACAAACAAACAGATAATATATGACTAAGAAGTCAACATAAGATCCTTTCCTTTGGATTTAGGTAAATAAAGATACATAATTGGTAAGCCATGAACAAGCTACTTACATGTTTTTTGAAGTATGATGATCATAAACAAGACATGACAAAGGTTAACATAACACCACAAGAGATAGCACATGAACAGGTATGAGATACGTATTCAATCATCATGGGAGTTTATAAAGGAAATACTTGGATGAAGTGATAAACAATTACAAGATATGGATATAACATCACAAATTGGGATAGAATTACAAGACATGATTTAAACAAGTGTACATTACTCAACACAAGGGTATCAAACCACATAAGACAAGTATCATAATCAAGATATTTGTTGTCAAGTCATGTTGTGACGAGAGAAGGATATTCAAAACATGGATCATATGAACATGGTATGGACAAAGTAAAATCTTAAATGGATCACTATGCATACAAGTTAAATAAGAGGAAAGAGCACGTTAGGGACAAGTTTAGACATAAACCCTAATCATGGCATGAATAAGAAACAAGCAAGTGGAAAGCCTAATCATCTCCTAACCATTCATTCAAACATGTTTTCAAGGTGAATCAATTTAGACATGATATAAAAATAATCAAGTTTAAACATGTTAAGTACAACAATCAACACTTGAAAGAGTGTGCTATGATCATACAAACATTTAACAATAAGGTAAAACAAAAGATAAACCAAAGAGATTGATTAGGATCCTTAAAAACACCTAAAAACACATGTTTTCTATCCAATAAAAAGTGGTAAAATAAATAATATTTTTTGGATCTTTGAGGGTTCAAGAAGTCTCAAATATCATAAAATAATCATGGCTTGTACTGTTTTGCTTGGTTGGTTCTTGCACAAAACACCAAGTGGGAAGCATGGCAAAAGCATGGGGGGCTTGAAGTGTTTTATTGAGCTTTGTCTGAAGTGTTGGAGTGGACTTGATGTTTAGAGTTGGTATGTATCAGAGCCAAACCCATTTGCGAGCTCAATGGTACTTAATGTTGGATTAAAGCCACTTTACACAAATGGAAGTCTAACCTCTATGCCAAAAATGAAATGATTCATTGTGTAATGGTTTGGTAGCTTGGATAATGGCTTAAAAGTGTGTGTGATATTTTGATTAGAGTGAGATTTAGAAGCAAGAAATACATGTACTTGTGGATTTGTTTGGATTTGTAGTGTACTTTGGCTTAGAATTTGACTTATGAACCATTCCATAAGGTTGTCTTCCCAAATTCTATTCTCTTAGCTCGAGCATGGGAATTTATTGATCTTGGACATTTTGGAAATATGGGGTCATGATATACAACTTTCATGTTGATAACTCTTCTTGAATCAGTTGGGATCTGGGTGAAAAACTAGCATAAAGTTGGTCACTTGACTAGGTCAGCATGCTGAAAATTTTACTAAGTGTTTTACCTCTTGACAAACAAATGAACCATCCACTTCATGGCCCCATATCTCCTTATTCGTGCATTTTTTAAGGTTTTATCACCTAGGACAAAATTGAAGTATGAAGCAAGTTATTTAATCTGATCATTGGATCAAAGAAAATGGTGGCTTGGATCATAAGTTATGGCCTTGGAAAGTTGGGTACTTGGACATGTTTTTTAGGGACTTGGTAAAAATTTCAAATTCTCCATCTTTGCCCTTTTTGCAAGTAACCTTGATTTTCTTGACTAAACTTGATCAAATGATTTCAATGATCATATTTTCATAATCCTTGACTTGAAAAGTACATAGTTGACCAAAAATCTTAAAAGTCAAACTTTGACTTTAAGCATTTGTTGACTTTTTCGTCAGTTGTGTTCAAACTTTCATCTGCTTATGAGCCTAACCTTTGAGCCATATTATTTTTATGAGTGGGTTATGAGTACACATTTTAATACCTTGGATCATGCCTTAAGCCATAGTATCATGCTTTGGTCAAAGAGCCAACATCAAGCTGACTTTGACCAAAACCCTAATTTTGAGTGTCAGATGTGGCTTGATGAACTTGAGATGATATGATCTTGAAATCAATTCTTATTGATGGAAGTCACTTGATTACTTGGTAAGAATTAGGAGTTTGAAATGTTAAAACTCATGCCAAGTCTTGATTGATCAATCTTTGAAAGCTCTTGGCGCAAAACCCTAGCTTAAGACAAACAAAGTATAATTTTTTTTTGTATTTTCAATAGGTTAGTAGTGCAAAGACGCTAGATGTCATGCAAATGATACAAATAATGGTGGCATCTTAGGGTTGAAAATTAGGGTATGATAGCAAGAATTCGAGCAATATGGTGTACGCCAAACGTTCGAGTAACTGAGAAATAGTGAAACGAACACCTCTTATATTCTTTTTCATCCCAAGTTTAAAAAAGTGATTTATGTAGTGATCACATCACCAGAGGCCGACCAATATAATATGTGCATCTAAATTATTATTTTTATAGTTGAATTAAATTTAAACTTCCAAAAATCGTAATGCAATGGAAAAATTCAATAACCACTTACTAATCCAACAACAATTAATCAGGGTCCAATCAATACATTTAACTAAAAGTTTAATTAATTAACTAAATTCTATATTATGATAATCAAGAAACTAAACCACACAAAGATGAGGTTCTGGTATGACCATGGAGGTGCAGAAGATCAAGCTTTAGTTGGGCTTAATCAAAAAGAAATAGCCCACATTAATCCTAACTCTATTATTATTACAAATAATTAAAAAAAAACAAAAAAAAAAGAGTTGGAGAATAGACTGCAACATCCGGCAGCCCTTCATCTCTTGAAAGAGAGGTAATATGAAATTTCAAAATCCCAAACTCTCCAATGATGATTCAACACATGGCACGAATTTAATACAAGATGATAACGAAGAAAAAAAGAAATATCCCTCTTCTACCGGCTAAGCTCTAAAACCAGTAGAAACATTGTTTCAATACCCTTTCCCAACATTTCTTTCATCAACGAAGAAGGTAGATAAAGCAACATGTAAAAACACAAATGACATTAATAGCCATTAACCACATGTAATTAGAGGAATGATCGATTTGCCAAGCGAAACGGCGATGGACCCGGCGAGTTACGTGGTGGCTGTTTGTGCGAAATTGTACAGTTTGACGTCAGTGGCGTCGAGGCTTTGAATGTGAATGGCGTCACTTTGAAGGACCAGACAGGGAAATGGTTCAACGTCACCGTCTTGGAAGAAGCAACTAAAAAAAGACGTCGTCTTTATGGCTACGAAGCTCAGAGTTGCTATCCCAATCCATTAAATTTCTCTGCTCGAAATTGTCGTTGTGTGCGTAGAAGGGTCAAAAATACCCTAAATGAGAAAGCCCTAACAATTAGGCCCCCTACTAAGACAATAATTTTTTGACCCCTTATTTTTAAGTCCCATCTTATTTTTGGTTTTTAAGGGGCCTAAGTGAGGGGCTCAAAATATAATTTATTTCAAACAAAATATTTTATTTTTAAAAATTAAAAAAAATAGAAAATTAAGTTTTTTTCTGAAAAAAAAGTAAAAATTATTTTCTAAATTTTTTAAAAAAGTTGATTTTTTCAAAAAAAACATTAATTCTTTTTCAAAAAAAAATATCTTAAAAATAAAAAAATCATTTAAAAAAAAATAACATAGTCGATTTTTTCTAAAATTATTTAAATTTTTTATTCTTTTTGAAAAATTCATATTTCTGGAAAAAATAAATATTTTTTCAAAAATAGAAAAAAAATGATTTTTTTCGAAAATACAAAAAAAAAATTGATTTCTTTTTAAAATGATAAAGGCGATTGTTTTTAAAATAAAAAATTTATTTTTTTTCAAAAAAAAAAGTCGATTTTTTTCCGAAAAATTAAATCGATTTTTTTTTAATAAAAAAAGTTAATTTTATTTGAAACAAAATCGATTTTTTATGAAAATAAAAAAGTCGATTTTTTTCTAAATAAAAAAATAATAATTTTTTCTTTAAGAAAAATCAATATTTTCTTTAAAATATCAGTTTTAAAAAATGATGGGCCTTAAGGCCTCACTTGAATTTTATGGGCCTTTAGTTTAGGGGGGCCATATATTTTAGGGCTCATTTATTTTAAAAATTTTGGGCCCCCTATATTTTTGGGGCCTTAAAATTTAGGCCCGACCCCCTAAATTGACAGCTCTACCTCCATAACCCATTAGAATGGAACTGTAATGTTTTAAATTTTTTATAAATTGAGATATATTAAAGGGAGAGAGATATATTATATGAATTGAGATTTTGTGCAGTGAAATATGTTATAAAATCACACGTTAAAATGTGGATAACCGTGTGATTAAGATCAGACGAATATATTTTTAAAAAATATAAATATTTATTGGAAAATGTGTGATGAAGATGGAATGATCGAAAAAAAGAATTGAATTTTGATGGTTTGTCACCACATTCCTTCTTCAAGACATTTATTTTGTTTGGTTTCAGAAAACATTATATGACATTTATTTTGTTTGGTTTCAGAAAACATTATATGACATTTATTTTGTTTGGTTTCAAAAAACATCGCATGTTCTATCAGGTTAGAAAACCAAATCCTATGTTTCTCTATTTAATATAGTTAGGTTATATAAAGCTGTGAAAGTATATTCTATAATCACACTTCATTCTTCTTTCTATATTCACTGTGAAATCTCAAACAATAACTTTTGTATATTTATTTATTTTCATTGTAGTAACGCATTCTTCCCGTATAAGAATGACAAATGTTGGTCAAGTTGCTGAAGGTAGATTTTGGTGAGGCTTTTGGTCCAGTTGCTGAGATGATAGATTTTGGTGAAGTTGTTGGTCCAGCCGTTGATGTTTCTGAAGCTACTGCCACTCAGGGAAACACGAAATGTTTCTTTTGCTGCATTGTGAAAAATTAGGGGAAGTGTATACTGTTCATTCCTATTCCTGCTCCTCCAACTCCAACTCTTCCTTCCTTTGAATGAATTAGTAAATATAGGATTTGGATTTTTATAATATATTAAATAAAAATAATCCATATACATTTTACTATTTCTCAAATATAAGATATGATTATGGTGTTGTGTCAAAAAATAAAGCAAGGGACTTGGGTTAAGAAATTTTATGAAAAATTTGGTCGAAAGCTATGGACTTGAAACTTCATGCCTCCATATAGAAGGGTCAAAAATGCCCTAAATGAGAAAGCCCCGACAATTAGAACCCCTGTTCAGCCCAATTTTTTTAGGCCCCCTACCAAGACAATAATGTTTTGACCCTTTATTTTGAAGCCCCATCTTATTTTTGGTTTTTAAGGGGCCTAAGTGAGGGGCTCAAAATATAATTTATTTGAAACAAAATATTTTATTTTTTAAAATATATATTTTAAAAATTAAAAAAAAAATAAAAGATTAAGTTTTTTTATGAAAACAAAGTAAAAATTATTTTCAAAATTTTTTAAAAAAGTTGATTTTTCCAAAAAAAAACATTAATTCTTTTTTCAAAAAAAAAAGATCAGAAAAATAAAAAAATCATTTAAAATAAAATAACATAGCCGATTTTTTTAAAATTATTTTAATTTTTGATTCTTTTTGAAAAATTGATATTTCTGGAAAATAAAAATATCTTTTCAAAAATAGAGAAAAAATGATTTTTTCGAAAATACAAAAAAAAACTGATTTCTTTTTAAAATGATAAAGGAGATTTGTTTTTAAAACAAAAAATTTATTTTTTTTCAAAAAAAGAAAGTGGATTTTTTTCTGAAACATAAAAAGTCATTTTTTAATAAATAAAAGAAATCGATATTTTTGAAAATAATAAAAATAATGTGATATTTTTTAAAAACGGCTCTTTTCGAAGAAAAAAAAACTGACTTTTTTCAGAAAAATTAAATCGATTTTTTTATAATAAAAAAAGTTAATTTTATTTGAAACAAAATCGATTTTTAATGGAAATAAAAAAATAATAATTTTTTCTTTAAAAAAAATCAATTTTTTCTTTAAAATATAAATTTTAAAAAATCATGGGCCTTAAGGCCTCACTTGAATTTTATGGGCCTTTAGTTTAGGGGGCCCATATATTTTAGGGCTAATTTATTTTAAAAATTTTGGGCCCCCTATATTTTTGGGGCCTTAAAAATTAGGCCCCGACCCCCTAAATTGACAGTTCTACCTCCATAACCCATTAGAATGGAACTGTAATGTTTTAAATTTTTTATAAATTGAGATATATTAAAGGGAGATAGATATATTATATGAATTGAGATTTGGTGCATTGAAATATGTTATAAAATCACACGTTAAAATATGGATAACCGTGTGAATAAGATCAGACGAATATACTTTTAAAAAATATAAATATTTATTGGAAAACGTGTGATGAAGATGGAATGATCGAAAAAAAGAATTGAATTTTGATGGTTTGTCTCCACATTCCTTCTTCAAGACATTTATTTTGTTTGGTTTCAGAAAACATTATATGACATTTATTTTGTTTGGTTTCATAAAACATTATATGACATTTATTTTGTTTGGTTTCAAAAAACATCGCATGTTCTATCAGGTTAGAAAACCAAATCCTATGTTTCTCTATTTAATATAGTTAGGTTATAGGTAACATTTTGAGATGTTATATAAAGCTGTGAAAGTATATTCTATAATCGCACTTCATTCTTTTTTCTGTATTCACTATGAAATCTCAAACAATAACTTTTGTATATTTATTTATTTTCATTGTAGTAACGCATTCTTCCCGTATAAGAATGACAAATGTTGGTCAAGTTGCTGAGAAGTTAGATTTTGTTGAGGCTTTTGGTCCAGTTGCTGAGATGATAGATTTTGGTGAAGTTGTTGGTCCAGCCGTTGATGTTTCTGAAGCTACTGCCACTCAGGGAAACAATAAATGTTTCTTTTGCTGCATTGGGAAAAATTGGGGGAAGTGTATACTTTTTATTCCTATTCCTGCTACTCCAACTCCAACTCTTCCTTCCTTTGAATGAATTAGTAAATATAGGATTTAGATTTTTATAATATATTAAATAAAAATAATCCATAACCATTTTACTATTTCTCAAATATAAAATATGATTATGGTGTTGTGTCAAAAAATAAAACAAGGGACTTGGGTTAAGAAATTTTATGAAAAATTTGGTCAAAAGTTATGTACTTGAAACTTCATGCCTCCATAACCCATTAGAATGGAACTGTAATGTTTAAAATTTTTTAAAAATTGAGATATATTAAAGGGGGAGAGATATATTATATGAATTGAGATTTTGTCCAGTGAAATATGTTATAAAATCACACGTTAAAATGTGGATAACCGTGTGATTAAGATCAGATGAATATATTTTTAAAAAATTTAAATATTTATTGGAAAACGTGTGATGGAGATGGAATGATCGAAAAAAAGAATTGAATTTTGATGGTTTGTCTCCACATTCCTTCTTCAAGACATTTATTTTGTTTGGTTTCAGAAAACATTATATGACATTTCTTTTGTTTGGTTTCAAAAAACATTATATGACATTTATTTTGTTTGGTTTCAAAAAACATCGCATGTTCTATCAGGTTAGAAAACCAAATCCTATGTTTCTCTATTTAATATAGTTAGGTTATAGGTAACATTTTGAGATGTTATATAAAGCTGTGAAAGTATATTCTATAATCGCACTTCATTCTTCTTTCTGTATTCACTATGAAATCTCAAACAATAACTTTTGTATATTTATTTATTTTCATTGTAGTAACGCATTCTTCCCGTATAAGAATGACAAATGTTGGTCAAGTTGCTGAAGGTAGATTTTGGTGAGGCTTTTGGTCCAGTTGCTGAGATGATAGATTTTGGTGAAGTTGTTGGTCCAGCAGTTGATGTTTCTGAAGCTACTCCCACTCAGGGAAACACGAAATGTTTCTTTTGCTGCATTGTGAAAAAGTAGGGGAAGTGTATACTTTTCATTCCTATTCCTGCTCCTCCAACTCCAACTCCTCCTTCCTTTGAATGAATTAGTAAATATAGGATTTGGATTTTTATAATATATTAAATAAAAATAATCCATATCCATTTTAGTATTTCTCAAATATAAGATATGATTATGGTGTTGTGTCAAAAAATAAAGCAAGGGACTTGGGTTAAGAAATTTTATGAAAAATTTGGTCGAAAGCTATGGACTTGAAACTTCATGCCTCCATATAGAAGGGTCAAAAATGCCCTAAATGAGAAAGCCCCGACAATTAGAACCCTTATTCAGCCCAATTTTTTTAGGCCCCCTACAAAGACAATAATGTTTTGACCCTTTATTTTGAAGCCCCATCTTATTTTTGGTTTTTAAGGGGCCTAAGTGAGGGGCTCAAAATATAATTTATTTGAAACAAAATATTTTATTTTTTAAAATATATATTTTAAAAATTAAAAAAAACAAATAAAAGATTAAGTTTTTTTATGAAAAAAAAGTAAAAATTATTTTCAAAATTTTTAAAAAAAGTTGATTTTTCCAAAAAAACATTAATTCTTTTTTCAAAAAAAAAAAGATCTGAAAAATAAAGAAAATCATTTAAAATAAAATAACATAGTCGATTTTTTTAAAATTATTTTAATTTTTGATTCTTTTTGAAAAATTGATATTTCTGGAAAATAAAAATATCTTTTCAAAAATAGAGAAAAAATGATTTTTTCGAATATACAAAAAAAAAACTGATTTCTTTTTAAAATGATAAAGGCGATTTGTTTTTAAAATAAAAAATTTATTTTTTTTCAAAAAAAAAAATGGATTTGTTTCTGAAACATAAAAAGTCATTTTTTAATAAATAAAAGAAGTCGAAATTTTTGAAAATAATAAAAATAATGTGATATTTTTTAAAAACGGCTCTTTTCGAAGAAAAAAAAACTGACTTTTTTCAGAAAAATTAAATCGATTTTTTTATAGTAAAAAAAGTTAATTTTATTTGAAACAAAATCGATTTTTTATGGAAATAAAAAAATAATAATTTTTTCTTTAAAAAAAATCAATTTTTTCTTTAAAATATCAATTTTAAAAAATCATGGGCCTTAAGGCCTCACTTGAATTTTATGGGTCTTTAGTTTAGGGGCCCCATATATTTTAGGGCTCATTTATTTTAAAAAATTTGGGCCCCCTATATTTTTGGGGCCTTAAAAATTAGGCCCCGACCCCCTAAATTGACAACTCTACCTCCATAACCCATTAGAATGGAACTGTAATGTTTTAAATTTTTTATAAATTGAGATATATTAAAGGGAGAGAGATATATTATATGAATTGAGATTTGATGCAGTGAAATATGTTATAAAATCACACGTTAAAATGTGGATAACCGTGTGAATAAGATCAGACGAATATACTTTTAAAAAATATAAATATTTATTGGAAAACGTGTGATGAAAATGGAATGATCGAAAAAAAGAATTGAATTTTGATGGTTTGTCTCCACATTCCTTCTTCAAGACATTTATTTTGTTTGGTTTCAGAAAACATTCCTTCTTCAAGACATATGTGAACCTTGTTGTAACAAAAAGATAATGATATATAAAAATCCAAGGTTACAAAAATTAAAAGGAGATATTATCTTATGATACAGATGTTGCTCCTTGATTCAGACAGTTGTTCTTATTTTGTCCTGGTTGACGACATATACTATATAGTCTTATCATTTTATCAGTCGTATTCATTTCTATTCTAATATGCGTGTTGTTTGGCCGTCCTTTTTTCTTTCTTCGCATCTCATTGTTATGCCAAACTATGTCACCTTCATATGGAGGCCAGTATTCCTCCATTGGTAGCACTGAGAAGCTTTTGTTATACACATTCATGACGGTAATGGCCTTGTAACCATTAGATAGATGGATGTAAGCGTCTTGACGAGTATATGTGCATGCCGCAATGACATGTGAGCAAGGAATACGAAAGGCCTGGAACTTTCCACAGTCGCACCAACTTCTATTTAGTTTGACAACATAGGATAAATTTGGCCTCCCCTCATTATGGTCCATTGTTTCTTGTACGCTGAAATTTTGCCTATGAAGGTCAAAGACTGTAACCGCGCTTGTGCTAGCTTTGATACTTTCCTCTTTCATCACTTTCATACAACATTCACTGAATATTTGGCCCGACATTAACACTACACTCCATCTTTCACTTCTGGTTGCGAAGGTAGAAGCCAACCTATAATAGACATGATCACATCCTGAAATAGAAGATTTCGTTGTGATTTGTTCTTCCACAAAAATCTCCAAAAGATATGATTTGCTATGAATCAAATTCAAATTTAAACCTCTAATTTACATTTATTAAATCACGTCCAATCTAATAAAATAAATCCACATGAATGCATTGCTAAAATATAACAACAAATCTTCAACAAATTTGATTGAATCAATCAAAAAATTTGCACCTAACAACATCCATCATGGTCAGCTGACAGGGGTCAGATGTTGCACTGCACACATGCTGGAACATTGTGTTCCACATGTTGCGCCAGAACATCCAAAATAACTCTCTTCATATAAATCTTCTTTGAGGAGTAAACCTTGGATTTAAAAGATCTTCCTTCAAAGTAAATTCAATCAAATCTTCTTTGACTGAATCAAATCCAAATATTTTAATTAAATCATATCATCCATATTCATGATTTAATAAAATATTTTCCAAATTGATTTGGAATAACAAGCTTCTTCTAAACACAATTTCTGCATCTTTTTCAGTAATTAACACCATAACAAATCTGAAGGAAATCCGAAGATAATCAAAATACAATCCTTACATTAAGGTGTCACACAACATGTGTTGAACATCTTTCTTACAAAATATTTGTGTCAAGCACTTAACAGAACCTTGGACTGAACATATCTTCTTAGAAACAAATACAATCATGCTCAGATTTCTCCATGAAGTCTAATTAACAGAATAAGGCCAAATGTTAGAATACATGTTGGAACATATTGTTTCACTTGTTGCCTCTACACCAAAATACATCTTGTACATATGTTGTTTTACCTAATGCAACCAATATCATAAAACAACACCCCACTTAAGGGGCTTGCCTTACGCGGAAGGGAATGCCCTTATGCAAGGGAGTCGACTCACTCTTAAATATCTTAATTGAATAAGAAGCATGAAAGTAAATTACTTCGCCCTTTCAAAGCCCTCGTACTTGAGAGACTATATAATGGTTTATTTATAAAAGGTCCTTGAGAGGTGATGAAGGAGGATATCGAAGTGTCATTACTCCTTAGAGCCTTCATAGTCGTCCATTCACAATATTGACCGTTTATTTATCGTATGTGTCACCCTTTTATTGACGTGTCTATAATCCATTTTGATGTAGAATGAGTCATGGGGAAGTTAACCATGCTCCCCTGGATATCAGGAGATTAACTACTCATTCTCGCATCTTCTCAGAAGTTGTTAATTTTTCTAAGCGACCTAGGATTCATGCCTGTCATACCCCGATTTTGGCCCTAAAATTAGGGTTTGGTATAAAATCAGTTTATTTCTGATTCTTTGGGTGAAACTCTTTTCCTTGGCCTTCCATATGTCCACAAGGGTCTACATACAAAAAATCAGCTTTTTATTTGAGTCAGAAGTGCTTCAACTGATCACTGGAATCGGGAATCAAACAATTTGGGAAAAGTCAACTGTAGGGCCAGAAAAGTCAATTCCTGATTTTTGAGAGTGGAATCTCAAAATTCATGCCTAAGGGAGCCTACATGTGAAATTTGATCAAGGTTGGATCATGGATTCATCATTTAATCAGGAATTGGAAAAGTTACTTAATTTGGAAATGGTTGACTTTCCATTTTGGGCAAGTTTTTACGATTTTTACACTCACTTTAAGCCCATTTTCCATCAAGATAAAAGCTACATTTGAAAATTTCTCCAACATGAAAGTTGTTCCTCTTGTTCCAAGCTTTCTAGAAATATAAGGTTTGCTCCATTTGGATCAAAATTGAGAAAGTTATGCTTGGTCAAAGTAGCTCATATTTTTGGGACACTTAAGAAAAATTTCTAAGTCTAAAAATCTTTAAGTTTTGTCAAAACTTCTTGGCCAGTTTTCTTGCACTTCAAGGAACCAACTGAAAATATTATCTTCACAACAATTATACCTTGCCATGTTCTCTTTCACCTCCCTTTGGAATCATATCATTTGAATCCATGGTTTGAGAGATACATTCATTTAAAGTGGGCACCATGACTTGAAATTTCTAGGCAGATTTTATGCCTAACTTGCCCAACCAAGTTTGCAATGGTGTGACATGAACTTGAGGCCCATTTTTCATCTTCTTCCACTCATCATTTCCACTCATGCTCAACATGAAAGATGACATACTCCATGATATCTTGCTACTGTTTGCATTATCTCATCAATTGGTGGTTTGTTCATCAAGTTATGAAGCCACAAAGTCATCACTTTGAAATGTTTTCTTGCCTGCACAAACTCAGCCCATGTCTTACTTTCCTTATTTGGCCATGCAGCATATTCTCATTCACTTAAACTTTGCCAAAATAAGTATCTCACGTGTTCTTTTCCTTTTCTAACACCACCTCACCAAATTGCAACCAAGTTACATCCTTTGCTCACCTCATGGACAAATCATTTTTGAGCCCATTAAAGACATTTGACCCACATATTTAAGAGCCATAAACCCTAAACCTGAAAGCAAGACATTGGAATTTTCGAGCAAAGCAAAGGCAAGGTCACAAGTCAGATTTCATTCCTCTCCAAGCTCTTGAGTTGAAGCTTTTGAAGCACCAAGAGAACAACACCGTTTCCTTCTATTCTCTCCATAGTCAAGAGGCAGTGGACCAAGCTTCCACTAGGTAACTTCCTTGCACCATTTACATGTCCATCTATTTATACATCTATGCCATTACCATGCTTGCTTCATGCTTGTTTCCATGCTAATCATGCTTATGCTTGCTTCATGCTGGTTTTCATGTTAACCATATGCTTATGCCTGTTTCTGAAGCCCTCAGCATGAGGCATTGTCATTTTGTTGATTTGTGTTTTTGATTTCTGCTTATATTCGTGGCCATGTTAACATCTTATTGTCAACTTTTCTCCATGATTAAGCTACCATTTTACCTAAAATAAGTTACCATGTTAATCTTCACATTTCATACTTGATATCTGGGCTTTATTTCATGTCTTTTGGTGCATTATAGTGGTTGTATTTTTGAGTTGAAGTTTGAAAAAATTCACGGTTTTCCTGCGTGTTCTTGCATGGCGCTAGGGTTTTTGATTCAATGAAGAAGACGACCATGTGTCGTCTTGAGAACCATTAGATCCAATGCGCACGTTTTAATCTGGGCCGCCCATGTGTTTTTGTCCTTTAGTGACTTAAAATATGGTGACCAGTTGACAACATGTCACATGATTTTGTTAAATAAAATGTTATTTCATTTAGTGTCACGCTTTGATTTAATGTTTGTTGTGGATCATGGGCCCTTCGCTGTTGCTTTTCACACTCCCTCTTTCATGGCCCATTAACGCATAACTTGTTTTTCAGTTCAATTAAAATACCAATACACCCCCTTTTTCATATCCTTTTTTTAATTTCCATTTTTTTATTTCTGTTTTGATTTTAATTATTTTAAAATATTTGTTGTGTTCATAAAAATACCCAAAAATATTTTCCATGTTTCTTGATGCCTTCTTTAATTTTATTTAATTTTTATTTTCGTATTTATTTAATATTAATATTTTATTTTAATTATTCATTCCAAGTGGTCCATTTTAGCATACATTTTATTCTTGATTTAATTTTTATGACTTAAAATTATTTTTAGCTTCTGATTTTTGGGATGAAGGTTGACCACTATCCCATGGTCAACCTGACTTTTTCTTGGATTTTTATTTCCCATTTTCAATTTATTCTTGATTTATTTTTTAACCTAGTTTGGTTGGTTGACTTTTGGTTTGACCTCTGTTTTATTTCAATTAATTTATGTACCAATTTTCATTATTTTTAAAATATTTTTGGGGGATGATGATGTCCTCACCCCACTTTATTTAGTTTAATTTTTCATGATTTTCTTGATTAATTTTCTATTTATTTTTGATTTATTTTTAACCTAGTTTTGTTGGTTGACTTTTAGTTTGACTTCTGTTTTATTTCAATTAATTCATGTTCTAATTTTCATTATTTTTAAAATCTTTTTGGGGGATGAAGATGTCCTGGCCCCACCTTACTTAGTTTAATTTTTCATAATTTTCTTGATTAATTTTCTATTTATTTGATATTTATTAAGTTGGCTCGATTTTTCAGTTGACTTCTTTATGATCGATGTTTGACTTAGGGATTGCTTATGGCAATTGAAGAGATCTTTTGATCCTCCATTGTTCATCTCATAGGCCATGTATTAGAGGCCTTTTATCTTGATTTTATTTGATTCTTACCTCATTTCTTGATTTAATCATTTCAGTGGACCCTTTTTGTGCATCTTTTCATCTGTTATATGTTATACTTGTTTCTTTCATCCATGCTTACTATTGCTTGATTGTTTAACATGTTCATACTTCTCGTGCCTTGTTTAATGCTCCATTATTTCATTCTTTGATTCTTTGATTTGATTATATACTTGTTTACTTATCTGATTTGATTGATAACTGTTGCCTACTTGTATGATGATTGAGGCATATATTCTTATTGTTTGATTGTCATGAACCATCCCCATTCATAACAAATGTACCCCTATCCCATAAAGTGTATAATATGTATTCTTTCATTCTTTATTCATCTGTTAATACAAGAATTAAAACAAACATCCGATAATCATTTCAAACCTTCATCAAATACTTGATCCAACGTCAAGCCATTTTTCATAATAAAAACTCAAAAAATATTAATTCATATTTAAGACCTTTTCAATAAAGATGGAAGTGGAACATGGTGGATACCGTGCACTCCTGAGATTAAGATTCGAGGTGGATGCATCGCCTATCTTAGCTCTCGCCATCATCCAAACTTATCTATTCTGTTTCTCTCAAACATTCATTCAAAAATTTCTCTTAAACGTCCATCAATGCTTGATCTAGTGTCAAGACATTTTCACAACAAAACTCAAAATACTTAATTCCTATCTAAACACTTTTCAATAAAGATGGAAATGGAACGTGGTGGATACCACACACTCCTGAGATTAAGATTCGAGGTGGATGCCTCGCCTATCTTAGCTCTCGCCATCATTTAAAATTGTCAATGCGGTTTCTTCAAACCCTTTCTCAATCAAATTCAAAACACTTAATCCTTATCAAACACTTTTGCAAATAAGATGGAAAGGGAACGCGGTGGATACCATGCACTCCTGAGACTAGGATTCGAGATGGATATCTCGCCCATCCAAGTTCTTGCCATTATTTAAAACACATCAAACCAATCAATTTCTTTTTCCCGCCGCTGCGCGATTGACTCTCAAACCTTTTCACAAACGAAAGGTACTTTGTTTCAAAACAATGCAAGGCAATTTTTTTCCACCTGTTTTGGGTAGCCCAACAATGTTTTCGTCGATTTGACACAAAGTAGCTTTCGCTAAAATTGACCAACAAACAAACATTTTTCTACCCAGAACTACGTAAGCCTTGATTTCTCTGTTGAGATACGTAGGAGCAGGATTTGTAAATCTTGTCAGGCCCACTAATAAAAAACTTAGGTTTAGTCCTTCGTCAAAAATCCAAAAATATTATCCTCTCATCCTTTCTTTCTTTCCCACCTAATAACTCGAAAAGCCTAACATTTCAAACTAACACTAATGCACACAACTAACCTAATGGTTCCCGTTGAGTACAACGGACGTGAGGGGTGCTAATACCTTCCCCTTGCGTAATCGACTCCCGAACCCTGATTTGGTTGCGACGACCAATATCATTGTCGTTTTTTCTTGGGTTTTATCGATATTTCCCCTTTCCCTTTTAGGAATAAATAAAGTTCGGTGGCGACTCTGTTCAGTCCATCATTGCGAGCATGCGATCGCGCTTCGCTAGGTCGTGTTCTCATTTCATGAGGTACGACAATGCCCAATTCAGCTATAAATACCTCAACGCTAAAATTAAAAGAACAATCTGATTCTCACTTAGAAAACTCCATACACAGAGTTTCTCATCCCCCTACGTGAGCAAACTCTCAATCGTGCAATATACCTTAAAATCTCTAACAATCCTTAATAACTAGGGGTTACTATGTATGGTTATTTTTAACAAGTACAATATTATATAGGGATTGTGACAAGAGTGGTAACATAATTGAACCAGATATCCATGATGAGAAATGAAAGTTATTGAGAGGTTATATTGAGAGTTCTATGCGGGTAGATGGGGTAGTACATTGGCGGTCTGTAGAAACAAAATTTTTTTTGGAGTTACAATAGTTTTGGCAACTCTAATAGTGATGATAACATGGATAATGATGCTATTGTGATATCTTCTTACCCAAGGCCAACGAACCCTTTGTTCTGAATGTATCAAGTGTGAGTAGTGTGGATAATAGTCCCACATTGGTTGGTAATGTGGAGACTTGAGTATTTATAAGTGAGAGAACTCACTCACCTATCACCTTAAGGTTTTGGGTGAATATGTGGTGTGTCTCTGACAAAGAGGTTGCTCTACCCACAATGTTCAATGCTCCCTAGTGAAAAACTCTCCCAACAAATGGTATCATGAGCCTTTGGTTTCAGAAAGGGACCGACTTACTTGTATCAAAAGTCAACGGCGTCAGTATGGTGAATAAGAAACCTTCCATTGAAGAGTGTCAACGGCGCCAGTGTGGTGAATAAGAAACGTTCCGTGCGGTACAAGGATTTGTGGAAGTAAGAAGAGCTTTCACTTAAGGAGGGCATTATGGACTCACACTTAAGGGGGAGTGTTGAGAATGTATCAAGTGTGAGTAGTATGGATAATAGCCCCACATTGGTTGGTAATATGGAGACTTGAGCATTTATAAGTGAGAGAACCCACTCACCTATCACCTTAAGGTTTTTGGTGAATATGTGGTATGTCTCTCACAAAGAGGTTGCTCTACCCACAATGTTCAATGCTCCCTAGTGAAAAACTCTCCCAACACCCTCTAATGGCGAGTTCAAAAGTGAGCATGAATTCCTTTCGTATGGAGGTGGCAAATATCCACTCTTTGTATCGTAGCCATGCCCGGGTAAGGTTTTTTGTAGGGTTTATACATATCAAAGCTCGAGGATGAAGATGACATGTTGTCAGAGCCATGCATAAAGGACGAGATAGTTTGTCTGTTACACCCACGGGGATGAAAGAAAGTTTATTTTACTTTTACAGAGGCTTCATAGTCGATTTCAGAGTAGGAGTTTTGTTCACTATGTTTGAGTCGGAGGTTTCAAAGGCGATCAACATAGTCCTAAGTACACTCAAACAATTGTGCTTTCCTGAGAGGGTTTTAGATTCTTTGTGGGACTTTGGAAATTACCCATATTGTATATTTTGAAGTGGTTTCATATAAACTTTTTGGTACTGATTATTGAAGTTGAGAAACATTTTAGAATTAGATAGTGTGTACCTTTAACTCTTGGTAGTGTTAAACACCTTAAAGTATGGGTATTGGGTTTCGTTCATGAAAAAGCCCAAAAAAATGAAACAGCTATATTTATAAAGTTAAAATAATTTTGGGAGTTCCTTATCCCACCTTATGGGATGGAAAAACACCCTATGAAAAATCGAAAATTCCCCTCAGATTTCGGAGATACAATTTCAGACGCACCATGCACCACATTTTATGACACACCAAACGAGTGTCACCCCAGAGTAAAACAAAAAATTATTCTGGAGATGCATATCCATGTATGTTTTACAAATATTTTAATATTTGAGCATCCTGGTGGATTGTCCAGAATGCATCTACAAAATAAATTAAAGATACATTTACAAAATAAATTGATAAAACACTCACCTACAAGATCACAGATTCGTACTTGTTTTTCACTCCAAACCCTTACCAAAGACCCTTCCATTCTCAATCCATATTTTCACTCCAAATCTTTATTCTTGTATTTCATCACATCAAAGGGAGAAAAAGATCCTGGAATTCCAAGTAAATATCATTTATTTCAAGCCTCATTGCTCATATTAATCTTGTTTGTAGTCTGAAAAATGTGCATTTAATCTGGAGAATCCAGAAATTCATCTCCGATATCTATTTGTTCTCATTTTTTCAGCTATGTTTATAGTATTAGGACTTACTAAGTGTTTTATTATAATTGTTTTCATTAGATATGGTGAACCCCAATATTTTTTCTAAACATGTTGTATCTCTGGATGCTAAAGGTGTTGTTGTGAATGCGGTAGATGTTGGCGACCAATTTAAAAATGAGCAAGAGTTTGAATTTTGTGATCACATGCTTCAATGGATTCATACGGAGGCCTCCAAACTGGGATTTAGTGTTGTAATCGAAAGGTCTGATAATGGCTCGGATAGAAGAGGTGAATTTGTGACAACTACATGCGAAAGAAGTGGGAAATATAGACCTCCTCTCCGGAATTTTAAATGAGATGACACCAGTTCAAGAAAATGTGAGTGTCTCTTTAAGTTACGTGGTTATATGTTGGCAAATAAGAAATGGAGATTTAATGTCATATGTGGTTTACATAACCATGACTTGTGTAAAAAATTAGTTGGTGATCCAATTGCGTGTCACCTCATGTCGAGAGAGAATAAATGTGTTTTAAACACGGCATTGAATTTGGTTCAACCAAAAAACATAGTTGCAACTTTGAAATGTAAAAGACCCGTGAATATCTTAAATATCAAGCAAATGTACAATATTCGGTACTAAAATAACAAGTCATTAAGGGGGGATGGAAGTGAAATGCAAAAAATATTGAAACTTTTGGATGATAACAATTATGTTTCCAGGTACCAGACGTGCGAGGATTGAGTAACTGTTAGAGATATATGTCGCATCCGCGAAAAACAACCGGCGGGCAAAAACAAAACAAACAGAGCCGCCACCGTGCGTTATTTATCCCAAAAGAGGGAAAGGAAACGCTCGAAGTAAACCTGGAAAAGACATGGTCTCGCGACCAAAGAGAGATGGGATCGGGAGTCGGTTATGCGAAGGGAAGGTATTAGCACCCCTACGCATCCGTCGTACTCGACGGGATCCACGCTCAAAAGGAAAGAAAAAGGTTGCTAAAACTGCTCACAAACATCACACACACGCACTGGAAACAACACAGGTGGAGGAAGGGGGAAAAGGCTCGCTAGGATATCGCATCCTATGCCTACGTATCTCATATGGAATGAGAATCAGAGCTACCGTAGTTCGGCTCACGCACGCCGAAACAAAACACACGCAAACAAGCAAACATGGAAACCGAATGCCAATCACTGGACTTACATCAGACTCCGAACCAGCAAACCCACACAGGAAACCAACTGCCACTCGCTGGACTTACGTCAGACTCCACACAAACAAACACCAATAGGATACGGAATGCCAATCGTTGGTCTTATATCCATCTCCTAACACACAAGAAGGTGACAAACAAACAAGTTACTAAGGAGTCTGGCGCTCGAGCCTAGTAATTGTCAAGCAAACACACGCAAAAAGAAAAAGGGTGCCCGGAGAGATCTCGTACGATCTCCTGCCTACGTACCTCATCTGGTATGAGGATCAGGGCAACGTAGTTCCCCTGAACAGGGGAGAAACTTTCTCCTAACCAGAGACTGGGAAATGACAAGCTAGAAGGGAGACTGACTCGAGCCTAATAGTTATCATGTAATCCACCATGGTCCTAGGTTGAGGTTTCTATCTAACTTGCACAGGCAGCAAGCTATCCTAAACATCACAAGCAAAGCAGAGCAAACATACACACAATTAGCACACACTATATACAAACAAAGTGGGCTCACACAAGGTTAGACTGTGAAACACAAGCCAACTGGAATCGGGTGATGTTAGCTCTTAACCCTAACATTGAGAGTTAGGGTGAAGCAGATGAAATGGGAAGTGAGGGTAAGACCTCACAGCTCTTATCCCTGGCCTGGGAGAGCTTCAGACAAATGAAAGTGTGGGAGTTCAGAAAGTAGGAACTCTTCTCCACATATGACTGACACAACAAAGATCTTGGGTTAATATCCACAATACATCAACACAAGGTGTGTGAGCAAAGTGAATGACACACTGAATAGCAGGAGATGGATTGCACATCTCTTTTATCTGCCAATTTCCTTATCAAAGGACTTTTCCTGCTTGGCACAAAGATAAACAAACACAAGCATTGCCTCTTAAGGAGGGCTTCAGACAGGTGCCTGCCCAAGTAACAGGACAGGTCTTCCAGACTACATGAAGTCAAGAGAGTTATACCTATGTGGTTAAGCAACCAAGCAAAAGCAAGTTCAAATTGAACTTAAGCAACTTATGTACCTGTTGAAACATCACACAAATCAGTTAAACTGTACAGACAAACAGACAACATGAATATTACAGTCAAATCCAATGAGCAAAGGCATAAGCCACAACTCAAACTAAAATGAGTTAGCAACCCTACAAAACACACAAAGTTTTTCAAAAGCAAGCATCAAATGCCCAAGTGAAGTTGCATCATGAACTATGGGACTTGAGTGCCCAACCTGAAATCAAAGCTCAAACATGAGAGGCAAACCACTAGGTCAAGGCCTAGGGTCAAAGATGGGGAAATAATTCAAAACAGAACATGAAAATTGACATGAATCAACTTCAACCAATTAAGAACATCATCCAAAAAATCCCACATCAATATCAATTACCAATTTCATTTTATGAACAAAATATGGAAAGGTATGCACATTGGAAACACATTGAGACAACAGAATGAACAAATGCACATTAATTCAAAAATGATTCAATTAATTTTGGAAAAAATCATGAGTAAACAGAACACATAACATGATCATCACACAAAAAATTAGAGCATTTGGACAAGATTAGGCATGGTAATCAAATTCATCAAGTCAGGGCAATTGAAATAAGCTCAAATGAGGCACCAAATGCTACATCAACTTAGCACCAGCCTAAAACAGAATTGGCAAATGATAAAAACTTCAAACCAAAGCCAAAACAACCTTAAACATGTCTATAATCAATGTGAAAAATTTCACATCCATAGGATACACAATCATCATTTCACAAATCATTGAAAATCATGACTATTCAAAAATGCACAAATGGCAATCCAGCAAGAAAAATCTCAAACAAATCAGAAATGAATCTAAAAATTCCAGAAATATTCATGATCATTCACAACATTCATGTAAAGCATTATACAAAAAATCATGGCAATTGGAATTCATTTGATAGGGTAAACACATAGCACAAGATGAACATCAGAAGGTGTGACACAAATTGTCACACCTAACTTAGAAAAATCATAACTCAGCAATGGAAATTGATAAAAATGAAAACTCAACACTAAAATGTCCAGCAAGATGTCTAGTTTCACCATGTAAAATTTCATGAGCATTGGATGAAAATTGAACATTTCACAATGGATATATCAAGGCAAGGTCAAAAAAAGACATGTATACACAAACTCTAGCACAAAAAATTATACAGGCATGCACAATTTCTGGAAAAATAATCAAAAAAACTAGACAAAAAATGTGACCTAATGCAAAAATCCTGGTATTTTTTGGATCATTATTTGATTTGTTATGATTTTTGAAAGTGGAGAAAAAATAAAAAAAACATGAATGAAGCATATGGAATGGCATGGATGAAAAATGAAAAAGAAGCATTTGCAAATGTGCCACAGCCGGATTCGAACACGGCTCCTTTTTGAATGCATGGGTGCGCGCTGCATGGGAATCCCATGCAGCCAATGGGAGCGCAACCCTAACAACATCTAAGGCCACGCTTTGCTGTTGGAAAAAACCGTTGCCAAAAGTTTGTTCATCATCATCTCCAGAAATCGCACGGCATGAACAGTAGCTTCAACAATCACTCAAGAACAAAATCTCCAGTTTTTGAAATTAATCACATGAATTGGTAGATCTTTCAATGTACATCAATAATCAATCAACATTTCATCAATTAACGCATAAACAAACACGAATCGAACGGAATAAGTTTCACCATCAAAACTTAAAACGCATGTATCTCACTCAATAATGCACGGTTTTCAGTGGTTCAAAGCTCAGCATGCTCACACAAACAAGATCTACAAGTCTAGCACAACAATTTCAAGAAAAGAGAGACTCGAATTTTTGACCTCTTGATGAGCAGCTTTCGATTCGTGTGGTTTCAACGCCTTGCAATGCTTCCAACGTGTTCTAGCAAGCTTGTGTAAGTGTATGGATGAAGTCTTAATGTTCAATTGGCCTTGATTCAACAGAATTTGAAATTCACCATTGATGAACAAGCTTCATGTATGCTTCCAAAATGCACGAATTCCACTGGATCTTCCTTCAATTTTGCTCACCAATGCTCAATAATGATGAATTAATCAAGAAAAAGTGCAAGTGTTTGAAGAATTGTGAAGAAAAAATGAGAGAGAATTTTGAGAGACTTTGAGAATTTCTAGATCTAGAATTGGGAAATGTGAAAATTCTGTTATGATTTGTGTTATATATGCTTCACTAATCATGTTTAATTAACCTTTAATCAAATGCTAATGAAAAATGGTTAATTTGGAGGTGTTTTGCAAAAATTGGGATTTCACCCTTATGCATGGGATGCATGTGAATAGTGCACGAATTTGCAATGTATTTTCACTCAAAATGATATTTTAAGGCCAATGGAAGCAATGCCATGTTCAAAAAATGCACACATTTCAAATTCTATTTTTCCCTCCAAAAATGCATTGAATTTCCAAATTTTTATGTGAATAGAATGCATGTCATGTAATGCCAATTTTGGAAACTAGAGGTCATAACAAGAATTTAGCAAAAAGAGCCACTTGATTTGGACTTATGGTTTGAAAGTTATGCTCCTTTGAAGTTCCATGTTCACTTGACCAAGATTGATCCATATCTCTTCAACCATACGTGAGAAATCCATGATCTTGGACTTTTTGGAAATGAGAGAACAATATATACAACTTTCATGTTCAACAAAATTTCATTTGAAGCATTTTTGATGATGTAATCTTGAGGAGACAACCTTTCCATTTTTGGCAATTTTGAATTACAAGTCACTTTCTATTTTTGGAAAGTTTTGTCCTGACTTTATTTTCTTCAATGTTGATGTTTGAAATGTCAAATGAGACTTGTTTGAACATGAATGAAGTATTTCTAACCACTTCTCACCTCCAAATCCAACAGTTGACTTTTGGTTGACTTTTTCAGTTGATAGATGACTTGGTCATGCCCAGATGAATTTGAGCCTCAATCTCCTGATGAAATGGCTCCCTGATGAAACCCTAGCTTATACAAGCTCAATCAAACCACATGATGATCCCCATCTCCATGAAACCCCCATCTCCTTTAAGAAACCCTGACTGGTATAATTCAACTGATTAGGGTTGACTAGAGGTCAAAACCCTAATCCCAAGGAATCTAATCAAGCACAATGAATCTCTTGGTGATGATAAGACCAATGATGATGGTGATGTACCACTTCAACCAAGATGATGATCAATCTCCTTGAGGAACCAAGAAACCCTAATTGAAGCACAAACCCTCAGATGGCTAGTGATCAATTCATGAGACCCTCAAGCTTGAATCTTTTAACCTCTTTATCTTCTGAGCAAGACTTAGGAGGATGACTTGCTTATTGTTCACATGATATGCAAAGATGCAATGACTAATGTCCTAAAAGATGAAATGCAATATGCTAAGCTAGTCCCAAGAGAGGAGGGCAAATTTTGAGGTGTTACAATATATTTTAGAATCATTCTCATTTCATCGAGTTGTTTAACACGTTTTCTAATGTGCTCATCATTGATTCAACATACAAGACCAAAAGTACATACTTCCATTAATGAAGATGATTGGTGTTACCTCTACTGAAAAGACCTATTATATCAGGTTTGCCTTTCTAGAAATAAAAAAACGAGGAGAATGTTACTTGGGTATTAGAGGTGTACTTGGAAATGTTGAAGGACCAAGAAGAGATTCCTAAAGTAATTGTTACTGACCGTGATACTGCTTTGATGAATTCAGTTGCAAGTGCATTTCCTACTTCTTATGCATTACTTTGTAGGTATCACATAACAAAGAATGTGAGAAGTCGGGTTAAACACACGGTAGAGACGAAACAGATAAAGGTTGGAGATAGAAAAATGGTGAAAGCAGGGTAATAGTGGAAAAAATAGTGGATGCATGGAATCTTATAGTAAATTCTTCTACTAAAGAGTTATATGTCGATTCCGTTATACATTTCAGGAAGGTGTGGATACATCAGTGGAGTGGACGACTCATTTAACAACAAAAGTCGAGACTTGGTCGGACCAATTTATGGAAAGGATACAAGAGTTCAAGAAATTGAGCAACATTGAAAGAGAACTAAATGCACAAAAGTCAAAGGGGTATCATCCATACTATAGATTTAGACGGCGACAAATCTTTCGATTCGCTTTAGTTTTTTGTCATCAATTAAATGTATTAATATAAGTGTAATATATACAATTTTAAATATTTTAATACATTTTTTATGTTTTTCAAAACATTTATTTATTTGTCAAACAAAAAACACACGTTCTGTTTTCTGCCTAGTTCATGAGAGGTTATGGAGATACATCTCATGAATAAGATAATAGGGTGGTATCGAATGTATCTCCGAAACCATCATTGATACTTGATAGAATTTTTTAGATCCATATTTGTCTACAACTTCTATAAATTTAGGCTCTTGTTTTTTATTTTATACAAACAAAAAATGTCTCAAATGTCACAAATAAACATCATCTGATATGTTGTAAATGTCTCATTCTCCAGTGTGACACCCAGACGAAAGTTTAAGATTAATGAGTACACCTCTTTTGTAGATTTGCAATACGAAGTGTATTATCTCCTACCATACGAAGATAGTCAAAAAGTTGTAAAGCTCGAGTACCGTTCACTGTCAATTAGCAACAAAGGCAAGATTGAGTTTAACAACTATGAACTCAAGACGGATGCAGATGTAAGGGCTGTGTGAGATACTTTTTTCCGTTTCGAAACTAAAGTTTTGTTCGAGTTGGAAGCGACGATTTCAAGATCGGTCGAAAATATTGTGAAGATGTTGAAGCGTCTACCTCGATATTGAAATGTAATGTTTGATTTTATGTTGACATCACCTATGTAATGTTGATTTTATGTTATGAATGGTAATTTTATTTTGTCTAAATACAACTTTCTAGTTCTCTGCTTCTGTGTTAAAAAAAGACACACTCCTAAAATGTCATTCAAAATTGGCATAGGTTGTATCTGCTTGGGATGCGTCCGAAAATGCATCTCAAAAATTTTAGGATATTTTAATATTTTTACGTGATGCCCTATTATTATATAGATGCATTAAAAAATCCCCTTAATTTTGAGTGTTATCACTTCCTATAACTATTCCATCGCTCTATATTGCTACTATATCATAAAATCAAATGAAAGCATTGAAAGTATATCATTGAACGTTTGCTATCATAGTATAATACACTAGTATATGATAAAGTTAACCTTCAATTCACATACATCCATATTATTTTATTAAACAAAATATTACATCCAAATTATCATAAGACACTACTTTGGTAGAAACAGGTCTTGAACTGAACATTCTCAATGGGCAGTTTGTCACTAGGAAAAGAACAGTCCAACTTCTCTTTCTCTGGCAGTAACTCACAAGGTTTAGGGCTCACATTACTCGTAACTCCAGCAACATCAGTGCAATTCCATGGAAGCTTCTTCTGTCCATTCATTTCAATAGTCGCATTAGAAATACATATTCTTGTAAAAGGATCATTTGAAATCCCTTCAAGTTTCGCAGCATAAGTCACATTCTTAGCAGTAACATCTCTATAATTTATTCCACTAATTTTAGGCAATGCTTTTGGGTCATATCCCTCGTCAGGGTGTGATTTATAATCACCTGTCATCCAAAACACATATTTCATTGTGTTCAAGTTCATTCCTTTAACAAAAATGTCCTTCACAAATCCGCCTCTACCAACTGCTGTTTTGATCCTAACTGCTGATTCTGTGTTGATAGCAGTTATGTCTTCAATTCTTACATCTTGGATTCCACCTGACATTTCACTTCCTAATGCAACCATAGCACTATCAGGTGATATACATGTCAACCTTCTTATGATAATTTGTTGAGATGGCTTTCCAACTTTGATTCCATACTCATCAATTCCACTTTTTATTGCAATACAATCATCACCAGAGACAATGTAGTTGTCTTCAATCCTAACATTTGTACATGAATCTGTTGAGAAGGAAAAAAAGTGGGAAAACAAGTAGTTGGTGTTAGTAGTTTCATAGCTAATGTCAAGTGGACAAAAGTAGGGTTTAGGGGTATTATTATAATTTGAATCATTAGTATCCTTATATAAGCGTGTAACACTGAAACCCTAATATTTGTGATCCAGAACACGAATCAATAAGACGGAACTATCACTGCTCTATAGTCGCATACATTGACAATTTAGCCGAACTGCATGAACAAGCTTTTGTATATTTCTCTCTACTTTGATATGTATTTGTGTAACTGTTCCAAGAGGAAGAATATATACATTACCTGGGTCTATGCCATCTGTGTTTGGAGAATCAATTGGTGCAAGGATGGTGAGTCCATTTACAATTATGTCACTGAAGAAATAAAGCTTGATAAGAAGAATGAACTAGTATATACATAAGAAAAAAGAGTAATCGAAAATGGTGGATTATGAAACCTGCTGTAAATTGGATGGACAAACCAAGCTGGGGAATTGACCAAAGTAAGATTAGATATTTGAATTTGATTAGAGTACATGAGTTCAATCATGTTAGGTCTAGTGATTTTCAATTGATGCTTGCGGAACTTGTTCCACCAATATGATCCTTGTCCATCAATTGTTCCATTGTTACCAGTAATTACAACATCAGTGAGATTAGTTCCAAATATGAGACTGCTAGACCATCTATCAGTAATTACAGCATCTCGGCCTTTTCCGTAAGATGGTAAAACAGGAAGTTGGGGCCATTCTGATTCATCCTGTGTCATATAAACGTCCCTTTAATTGAATATAAAATTTCCAAATGCTACAAAATAAAAGTCATCATAAATATATATACCTGAGATGCAAGAATGACAGCGTCTTTTTGGAGAAAAAGTGTGAAATGGCTTGTGAGGTTGAAGCTTCCAGTTAACCATTTACCTGGTGGAACAATAAGTTGCGCACCACCATCATTTGAATATTGGCTTAGGTTAGTTATTGCAGATTTAAAAGCCTTTGTGTTAGAGGTTTTTCCATCACCAACACCGCCAAAATCTGTCAAAATTGCACTGTGTTTTCTGCAATTGATTGCAGGATAATCAAAATCGTTTAGTTCACTAGTTGGTGTTCCACATTCTACCACTGATCCCAATATCAGAACAAGAGAAATCACACCAATAACCTAAACAGAACGATGATAAGTCTATATGTTAAAATAATAATAATCACAAGAAACGTAATTATAAAAAATACGTGTATACGAAAAGAAAATTACAGAGAAATTTTCAAATCTTGAACTCTTCATGTTTTGATGAGACATGGCACTTGTGAGGAAAACAGAAGTATATATAGTCGAGGTATAGGTATATAGAGAGAAATAGGATTATGACAAAAATTCTGATATACACATTATTAAGAGAAAATATTTCAACATTCATTGACTAAAACTCAATAACAATGTAAAATTTTTTACTATGCTTTCAACTCAATCAACTAAATATTTTAGAAATTCATTTTAAAAAGCGAAATTATTAAGGACTCGTTTGAATGAGTTTTGCTTTTTATTTTTTTAAAATTATTTTAGATAATTATTTTAGAAAAGTCTTTTTAAGAAGAGAATAAAAAAAAAATTGTTTGATAATTTAATTTTTCAAAACTATTTTAGAAATGAGAAAATAAAAAATTCATTTGATACGCTAATTTTCAAAAACAGTTTTAGAGATGAGAAAATAAAAAATTTCTTTGATAGTCTATTTTTTAAGAACACTTTTATTAATAAATAAATATTGAAAATATTTTTATTATAATTAATAATTAAATTTTGATCTATCAATTTGTGCTAACTACTTTACGTTATTTGGATATCTTACCTCTGGCGTTCTTTAACCAGGCCTTAGCACATTCTTGTAGAATTTTTCCTCTTCCTCTGAACATGTTCTACTAAGTATACTTTGAAAATCTGGATCGGGGTCCTCGATGCCCTTCTCTGCTGTCGTCCACATTGCGCCTATTGTCTTCATGCCTTCCTATAATTAGGTTTTTGAGCCGTACTTTTTTTTAGATAATCTTAAGTAAATTTATCATATATAATTTGTATGTAGTTACTATGTAAAACTTTTTAATCGAATCAAAATACATGCTAGTGATATATTATAAGATTAATTTTTAGTATATTTATTTGATGTTATTTAGTTGGATGTATATATAAATATTTTAAAATTAATATATATATATATATATATATATATATATATATATATATATATATATATATATATATATATATATATATATTATTTCATTAATGAAAATATAAAAAATCGAAAGAATTAAGTTATTTAAAGAAAAAAAAAAGAGAACTTGAATGCATGAATAAAATTAAAAGGATCCGCCATTAATATTTAGGATTTAGTAATAGCTTTATGCTAAACATTTATACAAATCATAATTATTATTATTATGGATTTTTTTCTTCTGAAAATTCATGTACAATATTAATATCTTTTTGAAATATAAATAAAAAAATAAAAAAATCATCAAAATACGATTAATAAAAATTTATAGTTCCGTAAATTTTTACTTTTTTTGATTTTCTTTATAAAAAAATTGGAAATGAAAACTGAAACTACCTTTCCAATTTTACTTTTCCAGTTTTTAAAACTTAAAAAACAAAATTATTTTTCAAAATTACTAATTTAAAAATAGTTTATCAAACAAATTTTTTAATTTTTTTTTTAAATTAAAAAATGGTTTTTGAGAAGTGATTCAAACAGACCCTTAAATATTTGATTTGGGGTTTTAAAGTGCAATATATATATATATATATATATATATATATATATATATAATCTTTTTGATTTATAAGTTGATGCGTTTTTCATTTTAGTCTCTAAATTTTTTTTAGACAGAGTCAATACGTGTTTATTTTCTTTTTTGACATTAGTCCCTGTTGTTAAAATTTTGATAAAACAAATGGTGTGGCAAACGAAGATTATGTGGAATTAATTTTTATTTTTTTCTTTTTAAACTCTAATATTAGAAAATGTTTGTTTCATGGTTTTAAAAAGAAGGATTAAATCTAAAATTGCACAAATGAGTGTTCTTATAAGTTGGCATTTATTTATGCATAATGAGGGGCACGAATATGTCCTTAATTGGGGACTCTAATATGTTTTAAATAGGGATTATTTTATCCAAAATATTTAATTATTTTATCCAAAATATTTAATTATTTTATCCAAAATTTTGGATTTGTGTTCATATCTTCATCCTCAACCTTTATATAGACCTAGAATTTTTTCAAACCAAAAATTATTTTTTGAAATTTTTCTTTAAACAATATCAAGGTCTTTTAAATGATCTGGAATTGACATAGAAATAGAAACTCTGAATCTACTTATGGAGCTCTATAGATGATGTGGTTGATGAGAAGGAAAACATAAGCATTCTACTAAAAATAAGATAGGTAATGGAGGGAAAAGTAGTTGCTTCTTGAAATGGAGTTTGGAGAATATAAAATGAAGGTGAAGATGAAAAAAATGGAGGTTGGAGATGGAATTTGAAGGTGAGAAAAATTGAAGGTTGGAGATGGATTAAAAAAGAAGATGTTTTGTAAAATTATATTTTTTGAATTTTGTCCTCCCATGTCATGTTACGAGTGTCACGTTAAAACCAAAAGAAACTCAACACTTAGGGACCTCATCCAAAATAAATTACTAAAATTAAAAACAAATTTAAAAAGATGAAAAGACTATTTATGTTATTAACTATTATTATTTTATTGATGTGGCCAATAAAATGGTAATAATCATTAGAAATTACTCCCTCCGTCTCACGATGGGTGGCCAATTTAGAATAAAATAATGTTCAAAATGATTCATTTCAATTTTCAATACACTTTTTCCAATTTTACCCTCTAATTAATATCACTTTTATCATTCTCAATACTTGATAATGACATTTTAGTAAAATTATTATTATCTCTCCTCCATTTATTTATTTTTTTAATCGATGTGAAATTATCAATTGGGTCACTCATTGTGGGACGGAGGAAGTAATAGTAGATTTGAACCGTAATGATGACATCCAAGTTAATAATATCAACTTTTATCATTTGAGTTAAAATTTATGAATTTATTATTATTATTATTATCATTATTATTATTATTATTATTATTATTATTAACTTTCTAGGAACAATGGAAATATATTCTCGACATAATTACGCCCCTGGTCCTTGTTCCTGAGTGTATTTTTTCTGACCTATCTATACTTAAAAGAAAAAAAAATACATAGGTTTGTGTTTATTAATACTTTTAAGAATTTAATTAATATACAATAATGGTATAAAAATATTTTATAAATATATTAATTATTAAAAAAAAAATAATCATCTATAAAATAATTCGAACAAGTGATTGTAATGGATTTATAGTGTAAACTAATATTTAGTTTTCTTAGATGTTTCTGGTTTTACAAAAAAAAATTAAATTTTGTGAATTATCTTTTTAAAAGTATTGTTGCGTTTTATAGAGAAAAAAAATTATATTAGCTTAAAAATATTTTTGAAATGTTTTTTTAGTTATAGTAAAAATAATTCAATCGATCTAATTTTAGATTAAAAATATTTTTTTATCTTTTATATTTATAATCACTATTAGAGTGTATAAATATTAAATTTTAAGATTTGCAACGGAATCAACATTGGTAAAAGAAATTAATTTATAATAATTAAAAGATTTAATTTATTTTTTAGTCTTTTAATTTAATTTATTATTTTGATTTAATCTCTTAATTAAAAAAAATTACACTTTAGTTCCTAAAAACACTTCAGTTAGCCTAACAAGTCCATTCTATTAAATTATATAGGAAGGACTTAAAAAAACGCCTACGTGACAATTGTGTAGTATATATAAAATATGGCATGGCATATTGTTTGGATTTTTCAATTATTAATAAAGTTATTTTAATTTAAATTATAAAAAATAATTTTCAACTTTACAAAGATCATTTCTTAACTCTTCACATACCAACAAAAGAACACTTGTCTCTCTGAAACTCTTCAGATTTGAACCCTGACACTATTCTACTCTCTCATACTCTAAAAACCTAGTTGCAAATAAGAATACTTTCAGCGAGGAAGAAGACAATACTTAAACGTTTTCACCATTGTTCATTTCCAGTTTTCTTCTAAGGTACGATTATTTGTTTATTATATTAAAAAGCAAACCTTTGTCATTTTCTCCCTCTTCAAAGACTCATTTCTTTATTATTTGATCTAATTAGGTCATGACTGATAGGTTTAAGTGTGTTATCCATCACGAGGGGGTGTTTGTTAAGTTTGACATATTAGGTTACAAGGGGTTATAGGAGGTTTGGGAAGTGGGCTATGATTTCTGGAGTTATTTTGAGGTTCTGAGTAGTTTAAAGGATTTAGGGTATCCAAAAGTGGAGAGCTTGTGGTATTATGATGCAATGGATATTAATGAGCTAGTTTTGTTGAAAGATTATGCAAGAACAAATAAATGAAGATCATATCATTGATTAATCGGTGTGCATTTATATGTCATGTATCCACTTTATGGGAAATAGCCAATACTCTCTCTAAAAACAATATAGGATCCAAATAGTGACTTGTTATAGACATTAACTTATGCTTCATACTTGTGTTTTTTGCATTTGTAACTTATGACTTGTTATAGACATTAACTTATGGTTCATACTTATGTTTTCTACATATGTAACTTATGACTTGTTATAGACATTAACTTATGGTTCATACTTGTATTTTCTACATTTGTAACTTATGACTAGTTATATACATTAACTTATGGTTCATACTTGTGTTTTCTGCATTTGTAACTTATGACTATTTATATACATTACCTTATTGTTCATACTTGTAATAGGTGTGCCGATGAATTTGACTACGAGGTTAGGCATATATTATTCAATGGAGAAAAATTCATTGTTAATCTTTCAAAACATGAATGTGCATGTAGAAGGTGGATAATGATAGGGCTTCCATGTCTTCATGCAATTTCATGCATGAAAGATCAGTAGTTAGAAGTTGATGATTCTGTGTCAGATTGTTACAAAAAGGGTTGATATAAGGCTTGCTATGCACCAGTGTTATATCCAGTTAATGGGGAATCTCTATGGACAAAAACAGATGTTGTTGATCTATAACCACCAACCATAAAAAGGTAACCTAGTATACCCAAGAAGAAAATGAACAAGGAGGCTGGAGAACAAGTGAGAAATGAGTCATAGCTCAAACGATAAAAAATTTGTATCAAATACAGGCAGTGCCATAAGGATGGTCACAACAAGGCCACATGTTAGATGCCTACACCTTCAACTCAGCGAACATCACCTACAACTTTAACTCATCCAACACCGATTGCAACTTTAACTCAGCCAACACCAACACCAACTACAACTCAGCTAACACCAACTACAACTATAACTCAGTCAACACCACCTACAACTTCAACTCAGCCAACACTGCCTGCAGCTTCAACTCAGGCAACACCAACTACAACTTCAACTCGGCCAACACCATCTGTAACTCCAACTCAACAACCACCCAAAAAGAAAATGAGACTTCAAAAAGGCCTAAAACATATTCTAAGTCAATTCTGATAGTTATGCTTTGTTATTTTTATGGATTATAATGCCACTTTTGTCTATCATATGGCTTATAATGCCTCTTTTGTATTTTATGACTTATAATGATAATTTCACTTTTAATATCACTTTTGTGTGTCATATGGCTTATAATGCCTCTTTTGTACTTTATGACATATAATGACAATTTATGTAACTTATGACTTATAATGCCACTTTTGTGTATCATATGTCTTATTATTGGAATGATATGGAATGTTATGGTTATGTTACACAATTTCAAATTATATGCATTTATGTTTTGATATGTTACACAATTACAAATTTCTTATGACTAATACAATTCATGGGACAAAATTATAAACTCATGGCACACAAATACACTAACTCATGACATTGTTGATTGCACTAATAACATCATGACAAATACATTTCACTCATAAACTCATTACACAAAAGTACATTTTTATAAACTCATGGCACACAAAATACATAAACTCATGATAGTTGCACTCATAAACTCGTGACAGATACAATACACTCATGATAAATAAAATCTCAACCTAAAAATACATTTTACAAAAACGTCATTCAATACTAAGCTCAAAATCCCAACTACAATAGACATTTTCAACCACCCTCTAGTGTGGATAACCTGATTCTTCAATTTATAAATTTTCTTCTTTTGCCTTTGAATCTTCAAATCTCTTTCATCAACAATTTCGTCACCTAACCACTTGAACAAATTACAACCCTTATTCATATGATTTCTGAAATTTCTACAATTCCAAAAAAAAATTCCAAAATTTACATTGTTCATGTCACCCACAGTACGAAGGACACATTCATCTTGACAATAACACTCCCTTCTCTTGTTTCTATGAATAATAGATCCAGTTGTTCCAATAGAAGCACTACTTGACAAATTTGACATTGGAGAATATTAAAACCATAGAAACGCAACTTTAAGATCCAGAGAAATGGAATGAAACTTGAAAACAAGCTTGAATATAATGCATATGCAAACACAGGAAAGAAAAATCCCATAAAAAAGATGAGAATGAGGCTAGAATCAGCTTGAATCAAAGAACAATAATACTTTCTGGAAACACGTTTTGATATCATGAATGAAAGAATAAGCATGTTTGATACAAGTTAAAACCTTAAATAATGGTTTTTTAATCCTTTTACTGAGTCATCCTATGTTGCATTACCTAGTTGTCACGCCATGTTGGCAATCCTTAATGTTTTCTCAGCGAAATTAACGGAAGTGACAAATAATGCTAACAAAACTAATTTTAAGGGACCAAAGTATAACGTTCTTTTGTTAAGGGACTAAAGCAGAACTTCAATTAACTTAAAGGACCTGGTGACTAATTATGCCTAAAAGGATTGTGCTAAAAGAAAGATGTGGTTCAAAAATAAAGGTATATTTTATGTTTCTATAAATTTTGAATCAAATCTTATTGAAGTACCAAATAATACTTGGTGGCTAGATTCTGGTGCAACTACTCATGTGTCACATATTATGCAGGGATTTCTTTCTATCCAAACCATAAAAGGAAGTGAAAAGTTTCTTTATATGGGAAACAGAATGAAGGCACGAATAAAGGGAATTGGGATGCATAGATTGATCTTGGATACTGGTTATCATATAGATCTGAAAAGTTGTCTTTACGTACCGGGATGTGCTAGGAATTTAGTTTCTGTTGCAAAGTTGGATGGATTGAATTTTAATTTTAGGATTGGAAACGGTGTATTTTCTTTATTTAAAAATTCATACTATTATGGTTCTGGTATTTTAGTTGATGGTTTATATCGTTTTAATCTTGACGTTAATTTTAAAGAATCTCTGTTTAATATTGAACATGTTGTTGGTAGTAAGCGAAGTACAAATAATGAGAGTTCTGCTAATTTATGGCATATATGTTTGGTCACATATCCAAAGAAAGAGTAATGACGTTAGTGAAAGATGAAATATTATCTTAATTGGATTTTGGTGACTGGAATATATGTTTGGATTGCATTAAAGGAAAACACACCAAACAAATATCTAAGAGTTCGTATAAAAGAAGCAGTGAACTCCTTGAATTGATACACACTGATATTTGTGGACCCTTCGATGTTCCTTCTTGGGGAGGAGAAAAGTATTTTATCACTTTTATTGATGACTTCTCACATTATTGTTACTTGTATTTATTGCATGAAAAATGTTAATTAATGGACATGTTAAAAGTATTCATTGATGAGGTGGAAAGACAATTGGATAGAAAAATAAAGATAGTGAGGTCTGATAGAGGTGGTGAATATTATGGAGCATATAATGAGAAAGAACAATGTCCAAGTCCATTCGCAAAGTTTCTCGAAAGTCGTGGTATATGTGCGCAATATATTATGCCTGGCACACCATAACAAAATGGTGTGGCTGAGAGGCGGAATCATACTCTCGTGAATATGGTTAGGTTATTGCTAAGTTATAGCAATGTACCATTATCATTGTGGACTTATACATTAAAGACCGCTGCGTATTTGCTTAATAGGATTTCTAGCAGGGAAGTTCCTAAGACTCCTTATGAGCTATGGACAGGAAGGAAGCCTAGTTTAAGGCATCTTCATATATGGGGATGCCAAGCTGAAGTAAGGGCATATAATCCACATGAAAAGAAGCTTGATGCAAGAATCATTAGTGTTTTTTTTATTGGGTATCCTGAAAAATCAAAAGGGTATAAATTTTATTGTCCTAATCATAGTACGAGAATAATTGAGTCTGGTAATGCTCAGTTTGTTGAAAATGGTCAATTCAGTGGGAGTGAGAAATCACATAAAGTATATATTATGGAGACTCATGAAGAATATTCTTTTCCTACAGAGTCATCTCAGGTTGTTGTCCCTCTGGTTGTGGTATCGTCATGCAACACACATAGACAACAAATTAATATTCAAAACCCACAAAATGAACATATAATTGATGAACCGATTAACAATGTACAAGTCACAAATGAGCAAGAACAAGTGAATGAAGAAACACAAGAAATAATAGTAAGAAGGTCTGAAAGGCAAAAAAGACCAGCTATTTCAAAAGATTATGTTATTTATTCACTTGAACATGAATGTGACTTGAGCATTGATGAGGACCCAGTCTCATTCACACAAACCATGGAAAATGACAATTCTGAAAATTGGATCAATGCTATGAAAGAAGAGTTAAAATCAATGGATGACAATAATGTATGGGATCTAGTTGAGTTGCCTAAAGGTTCAAAACGGGTTGGTTGTAAATGGGTCTTTAAAACCAAACGAGACTCAAAAGGCAAGATTGAAAGATATAAAGCTAGAGTTGTCGCCAAAGGTTTCACTCAAAAGGATGGTGTTGACTACAAAGAAACATTTTCTCCTGTTTCAAAGAAGGACTCTTTGAGAATTGTTTTAGCTTTGGTGGCTCATTATGACTTAGAGCTTCACCAAATGTATGTGAAGACCGCCTTTCTAAATGGTGACTTAGAGGAAGAAGTGTATATAGCTCAACCTGAAGGGTTTGTTACTACAGGAAAAGAAAGTTTTGTGTGTAAATTAAAGAAGTCAATATATGGACTAAAGCAAGCTTCCAGACAATGGTATCTTAAATTTAACAATATTGTTTTGTCATATGGTTTTGTAGAGAACATCGTAGATCGGTGTATCTATATGAAGGTCAGTGGAAGCAAATTCATAATTTGAGTCTTATATGTTGATGATATTTTACTTGTTGTCAATGATTTTGCTTTGTTACATGATGTAAAGAAGTTTCTATCCAATACATTTGAAATGAAGAATATGGGTGATGAATCATATGTGATAGGAATAGAAATATTCCGTAATAGATCACAAGGACTGTTGGGATTGTCTCAGAAAGGCTATATAAACAAAATATTAGAGAGATTCATAATGGATAAATGCTCTGTTGGGATAGCTCATATTCAGAAAGGGAACAAGTTTAGTCAAATGCGATGTCCCAAAAATGAATTAGAACGAAAAGAAATGAAGTATATTCCTTATGCATCAGTAGTTGGTAGCTTGATGTATGCCAAAACATGTACTCGATCGGATATCGGTTTTGTCGTTGGTATGTTAGGTCGATATCAAAGTAATCCCGAAATGGATCACTGGAAAGCTGCAAAGAAAGTTCTTAGGTAATTAGAAGGCACCAAAGATTACATGCTCACTTATAGAAGATCAAATCAACTTGAAGTTGTTGGGTGCTCAGATTCAGACTTTGCAGGATGTGTGGACTCAAGAAAATCCACATTTTGATATGTTTTTCTTCTGGCTGGAGGAGCAATATCATGGAAGAGTGAAAAGCAGTCCATCATTGCTACCTCTACTATGGAGGCAGAATTTGTGGCATGCTTTGAGGCCACAATTCAATTGTTATGATTGTGAAACCTCATCTTAGAGCTTGGTATTGTCGATAGTATAGTTAGGCCGCTAAAGATTTATTGTGATAATTCTGCAACTATCTTCTTCTGTAAGAATGATAAATATTTTAAAGGTGCTAAACACATGCAATTGAAGTACTTATCAGTGAAAGAAGAAGTGCAGAAACAAAAAATGTCATTTGAACATATTGGTACTGATTTAATGATAGCGGATTCGTTAACTAAAGGTTTACCGTCCAAGACATTTGTTGGTCATGTAAAAAGGATGGGCATTATGTAAAAGTCCTTGTTAACATTATAATATGATTGGTATATATACATGTACAATTTAATGTTTGTATTATATGACACTTGTGAATTCAATTAAGGTTATGTTTCTGTTGAGTTTTGTCATTCATATTATACATTATTATTAATATGTGATGACAATGATGTATTTATAAAGACATGAAAGACACATTATTGTATCCCTTAAATTTATTTGAATTGGATTGATTCGTGATGCATGGAAGGAATCAAGTTGATGAATAATTTGTGACCGCCATGATTCGATCATTTCAATTCATTAAAGACAATGACCTGATGCTTTTAAAGAATGGTGCACAATTATAGTATAAGAGTGAAACATCAAGTTTCCACATGAGTCAAGTGGGAGACTATTGGATTAATTTATTAATAATTATGACTCATGTAATTAAAAGTTTGGCTTAAATAGGGACCTTTGTAAAAACAACCGTACGTTTTCTCATTCCTTCTCATTTTCTCACAAACACACAAAAGTATCTTCATCATCAAAAGATACACATAAGCAAGAAGGAAGAGAGAACTATTGAAAACAAGATTGAGAACCAAACAAGAATCGACGCCATGAATCCGGATACGTTTTTACTGTTTTTCATAACAATTGGAACAGTGTGAAAATCATGATATCAATATCCAAAACATGAAATTTTGCTAACAACCAAACCGAAACAATTACATTTATAAAGTTCAAATAATTTTTACTGTTATCACTGTTGGTGTAAGCCCTAGAGGTCAATACTTTTGGTACTTGTATCGAATTATTTATTAATTAATAAAAGGTTTTTTCTTTATTATGTTTGATTAATAAAGTCCCTAGAATAGCTAGTCCGTTTAATGTATCAAGTATGACTTAATCATGAGATCACATTAAACCACTATGGATACTATATAAAAAGTTATGCAAAGTGTCATAAGTTATTCTCATGGTGATAATGGTGTATACCACTCTTCGACCTGAAACCACTATGGATCCTAGATGTAGAGTCGAGTGCTTTATTGTTGATCCAACGTTGTCCGTAACTGGATAACCATAAAGACAATTGATGGGTACTCCACGAAGCATGCTGAGGGACATGAGTGACCTAGATGGAATTTGCTCATCCTGCGTAACAGGATAAATGTCTATGGGCCCAATATTGAACTAGACAAGGATGACATGGTCTATACCTTGTGTTCAATATAGACATAAGGGCAAAGGGGTAATTATACACATAATTATTATCACAGAAGGACTTGTCAGATCACGTGACATTTTCGTGTCTTGGGTAGCAGTGATGTGTTGTTAGATACCGCTCACTGTTTATTATATTAAATACGTGATTTAATATAATTGTCAACACCGCGAAAACCTATAGGGTCACACACAAAGGACGGATTGATGAGAGATAGAGTAACTAAGGAACATCGTAAGGTACGGTGCACTTAAGTGGAGTACGAAATATGGTAAGGTACCAAATACTTAAGTGATTTTGGGCATATTATAAGATATGGGTCAAAATACACTTAAGTGGGCTTTTTAGCTTGAAGCCCACACAAGTGGTTCTATAAATAGAACTCTTGGGTAGAAGCATTGTAATTCAACTCATCTCAAGTGAAGACTTGGAATTTCGTTTCCCTCTCTCTCTGCATTGAGATTGAAGGAATCCGTTCGTGTTCGTGTGGACTGAGTAGAGACGTTGTCATCGTTCAACGCTCGTGATCGCCATAAGAGGTAACGATTCTATCACTGATCATGCCCATTCGTAAGGATCACTAAATGGAGAAATTTTTAAATTTCACTGCGTCTTGGATGGCAATTCTCCTTCAATCACTTCCTATGGCTATTATTCCCATCGCTCTATATTAGCTACTATATCATAAAATCAAATGAAGCATGGAGTGTATATCATGGAGCCGTTATATAGTCTATGATGGACTAAATATATACGTTTTAGGGAAGAAATATATGATAGACTAAATACAGTCTAGGAGAAAAAACCTTTCCTCTCATTAGTATAATGCATGCATCCATATTATTTTATCAAACAAAATATTACAATCAAATTATCAGAAAACACTATTTTGGTAGGAACAGGTCTTGAACTGAACATTCTCAATGGGCAGTTTGTCGCTAGGAAAAGAACAGTCCAACTTCTCTTTCTCTGGCAGTAATTCACAAGGTTTAGGGCTCACATTACTTGTAACTCCAGCAACATCTGTACAATTCCATGGAAGCTTCTTCTGTGCACTCATTTCAATAGTCGCATTAGAAATACATATTCCTGTAAAAGGATCATTTGAAATCCCTTCAAGTTTCGCCGCATATGTCACATTCTTCGCAGTAACATCTCTATAATTGATTCCACTGATTTTAGGCAATGCTTTTGGGTCATACCCCTCGTCAGGGTGTGATTTATAATCACCCGTCATCCAAAACACATATTTCATTGTGTTCAAGTTCATTCCTTTAACAAAAATGTCCTTCACGAATGCGCCTCTACCGACTGCTGTTTTGATTCTAACAGCTGATTGAGTGTTGATAGCAGTTACGTCTTCAACTCTTACATCTTGGATTCCACCTGACATTTCACTTCCTAATGCAACCATAGCACTATCAGGTGATATACATGTTAACCTTCTTATGATAATTTGTTGAGATGGCTTTCCAACTTTGATTCCATATGCATCCCATCCACTTTTTATTGCAATGCAGTCATCACCAGAGACAATGTAGTTGTCTTCAATTCTAACATTTGTAGATGAATCTGTTGAAAAGGAAAAAAGTGGGAAAACGAACCGTTGTTAGTAGTTTCATAAGAAATACGGACACTGATCCAGACACAACTCTGATGACAATTTAAGAAAATAAAGCTTACCAGGGTCGATGCCATCTGTGTTTGGAGAGTCAATTGGTGCAAGGATGGTGAGTCCATTTATAATTATATCACTGAAAAAAATAAAGCTTCATCAGAAGAATGAACTATTGCATTAACAAGAAAAAAGAGTAACTGAAAATGGTGGATTATGAAACCTGCTGTAAATTGGATGGACAAACCAAGCTGGGGAATTGACCAAAGTAAGATTAGATATTTGGATTTTATTAGAGTACATAAGCTCAATCATGTTAGGTCTAGTGATTTTCAACTGATGCTTGTGGAACTTGTTCCACCAATATGATCCTTGTCCATCAATTGTTCCATTGTTTCCAGTAATTACCACATCAGTGAGATTAGTTCCAAAAATGAGACTACTAGACCATCCAGCAGGTGCATCTTTAGCTCTTCCATAAGATGGGAAAACAGGAAGTTGAGGCCATTCTGATTCATCCTGTGTAACATAAACTCCCCTTTAATTGATTATGAAATTTCCAAATGATGCAAAATAAAAATCATCATAGATATATATACCTGAGATCCAAGAATGACAGCATCTTTTTGGAGAAAAAGTGTGAAATGGCTTGTGAGGTTGAAGCTTCCGGTGAGCCATTTACCTGGTGGAACAATAAGTTGTGCACCACCATCATTTGCATATTGGCTTAGGTTAGTTATTGCAGATTTAAAAGCCTTTGTGTTAGAGGTTTTTCCATCACCAACACCGCCAAAATCTGTCAAAATTGCACTGTGTTTTCTGCAACTGATTGCAGGATAATCGAAATTGTTCAATTTACCACTAGGTATTCTGCATTCTGCTACTGAACCCAATATCAAAACTACAGAAATCACACCAATAACCTACACAAAACAATGATCAGTCTATATGCTCAAATAATAAGTAATAATATAATCACAAGAAACGTTATAAAAAATAGGTATATACGCAAAAAAGTTACATAGGAATTTTCAAATCGTGGAGTCTTCATGCTTTGACGAGACATGGCAATTGTGAGGAAAACAGACGTTATTATTATGCAATAGTTTTGTAGACCGTTTTACCTATGTTTTCAATCGACTAGTGTCGAATAGATATTTTAAATATTACTTTTTATTTTTTGGTGAAAAAAAGGTAACTTTTTAAAATGTTAAATCATTATATAATTTGATTGAATGCATTTGCACTTTTATGGATATAAATTAAATATTATTTTTTGACTTAATTTACAAATTACTATTATTAGATTTATTTTTATTATTTTTTAATCAATAAAAGAAAAAAAAATCTCATTATAATATAACTTTTCTTGTGAGGGAGCATTTTCTCTTGTCAGTATAATGAATTCATATCTTGTGAGGTCCCTCCACCATAATGAATTCATATCATTCTCCTTATGAGAACCCCTACACCACGACCAACCTCTTGCAGACACTCCTATATCTAAATTGAATGATGCATGTCCATGTTGCATCCTTCTCACATAAAAATCTCCATAACCATTTACTGAATAGAGTCTTGTTTAAGCTTGCAATATCTTTTATGCCCAAAGCTCCAACCTCTTTTGATCTACAGATGGACTCCTAACTAATCCAATACACACCTCTTTTATCCTTCGTGCCATACCACATAAAGTTACGTTGGATTCAACGGATTTCATTGATAACTTTAATTGGGATTTTGAAGAAAGAGAGGTTGTACACTAGTAAATTAGATAGCGCTGAGTTCATGAGAGATATTCTCCCACCCATGGATAACAACCTTCCTTTCCAATCTGACAATTTGGATTTCATTATGTCCACCACAGGTTTCCAAAAAATGATGCTTATATGATTTCCCCCCACAATTAGTCCCATGAATGTAAATGGGATCCTATCAATCCTACAAGACATAAAGGATGCAGCCGCCTGCAAAAACTGATCATACACATCACAGCCATACAATTTACTCTTCCACATATTAATTCTCAATCATGTTAACCTCTCAAATGTTCTTAATATGGCTTTCGAGGCCCATAAATTATCCTATGAGCTTTCCCCCATAAAAATCGTGTCATTTGCAAATTGGAATAAGTTATAAGAGACTTGATCACTAAGGTTGAATTATTTATACATACCCATAGAAACAGTCTCCCTCATAAATCCAGCCAACCCTTCAACTACAATTGTAAACAGAAATGGAGACAATGAGTCTCACTGTCCCAAACCTCTGCTAACTGGAAATTATGTTGTTGGATTTGTTGGTGTAAGTCCTAGAGACCAATACTTTTGGTATTTGTATCGAATTATTTATTAATAATAAAAAATGATTTTTTTCTTTATTATATTTGTTTAATAAAGTCCCTAGAATAGCTAGTACGTTTAATGTATTAAGTGTGACTTAATCATGATATTCTATTAAACATAATGACATTATTTTTAAAATATCTGTAATCGAGCTTTGTTGTGAAGTGGGATAACATTAAAGCATTAAGACTATTATATATATAGACTGATGATCACATCTCATAGATCATGGATAAGGAGTTATCAAGTCTTAAACATATGTATGAATATTAGGAGTAATATTTATACTGGATTGACCCGCTATGAGAATACTATATAAAATGTTATGCAAAGTCTCAAAAGTTTTTCTCATGGTGATAGTGGTGTATACCACCCTTCGACCTGAAACCACTATGGACCCTAGATGTAGAGTCGAGTGCTTTATTGTTGATCAAACATTATTCGTCACTAGCTAGATGACCATAAAGATAGTTGATGGATACTCTACGAAGCATGCTGACGGACATGAGTGACCTAGATGGAATTTGTTCATCCTGCGTAACAGGATAAATGTCTAAGGGCCCAATATTGAACTAGACAAGGATGGCACGGTCTATGCCTTGTGTTCAATATAGACATAAGGGCAAAAGGATAATTGTACACACAAGTATTATAACAAAAAGGGATTTGTCAAATCACATGACATTTTCGTGTCTTGAGTAGCAGTGATGTGTTGCTAGATACCGCTCACTGTTTAATATGTTAAATACGTGATTTAATATAATTGTCAATGTCGCAAAAACCTACAGGGTCACATACAAAAGGACGGATTGCTGAGAGATAGAGTAAATAAGGAACACCGTAAGGTACGACGCATTTATGTGAATTATGGAACATCGTAAGGTACGGTGCACTTAAGTAGAATACTAAATGTGGTAAGGTACCACGCGCTTAAGTTATTTTTTGGTATACCATAAGATATGGGCCACATACACTTAAGTGTGCTTTTTAGCTTGCAGCCCACACAAGTGGTTCTATAAATAGAACCCTTGTGCAGAAGCATTTCATTAGATGAAATTTCGTCTCTCTCTCTCTCACACACACACTCAAAGCCTTCATTCGTAACAACTAGCACTGAGACTGAAGGATTCTGTTCGTGTGGACTGAGTAGAGGCGTTGTCACCATTCAACATTTGTGATCACTCCTTAGATTTGCATCAAAGGTTTCAATAGCCACAAGAGGTAACTATTTTTATCACCGATCATGCCCATTCGTAAGGATTGTTAAAGGAGAAAAATTTAATTTTCGTTGCGTTTTGGATCACCATTCTCCTTCAGGACTCTCATTGACCAATATTGACATAGAACTTGTGAAAACACCCGCTTCTAACCATTCCATCCACTTATGTCCAAATCCAATTTTCCTCAACATCTTCCTCGAGAAGATCCAATCCACACAATCATACGCTTGTTGAAATTCCACTTTAAATAACATACATTCCTTTTTCTTTTTCTTTTTGCATAATCTAATGTTTCATTAGTTACTAACACACCATCAAGTATTTTCCTTCCATGTATAAATGCATTTTAGTTACTTGACACAAGTTTTCCTATAACCTTACTAAGTCTTTTTGCTAGCAGCTTAGATATCACCTTATATAAGCACCCAATAAGATAAATGGACCTATAGTTCTCCAGTCTCTTAGGGTTATCACACTTGGGAACCAAAGCCAAGAAAGAAGATGTCATGACTTTGGGCAGTTTACCTAGATTATGAAATTCATGAACAAAGCTAATCACATCACCACTCACAATCTCCCAACTTCTTTTTAAGAACTCTAGATTAAACCCATCAGGGTCTGGGCTTCTATCCCCATCATTCTCAAATACCACATCTTCTACCCCTTCTTTATAAAACCCCTCAAGCTTCCTACTTTCTTCTTGTGACAAATTTTTAAATGCCAACATTTCTATATTAGGTCTTATTACTTCAGTTTTTAGAAATCTCCTTGCAAAATGGTTTTTGAATTCCTCTTGTATTTCCTTCAAACCCTTAACAACCACTGCTTCAGTTTGCAACTTCACAATAAGGTTCATTCTAGTTCTACTTTTTACCAATGAGTGAAAAAATATGGTGGTCAAACCCCCCTACGACCCATATATTTCTAGCATTTTACCTCAACATACTTTCCTTGTAATTTAAGTTACTCCACAATAATTCATACATCTTCTTCACCTTCTCTCTTTCTTCCTCACTTGTTTGATTTACCTTATTCATTAAATTTGCTTCCAATTTATTCAACTCCTCCATATTGTCCTCCACTTGTAAATCAATCCACCCAAATATTGTTTTATTCCACCATCTAAGCCTCTCTTTTAAAGATTTCAGTTTTTCCTTTGGTGTATATTAATTTATCCCTTTTATTTTTATTGCCTCCCACTCCTTTTTGACAAAGTTCAAAAAGTCCTCATGTTCATACCAACATCTATTTACTTTGAAGGGCTTATGGCCCCAGTCTAGGTTACAACACCTAATCCATACTGGTTTATGATCTGAGATATCTCTCAATCATGTTTCTTGTCCCATAATATTCCATTTAGATATTAATCCCTCATATACTAAGATTCTATCCAGCCTACTCTTTGCTTTTTCATCAGAATTACACCATGTAAACGCATTCCCTACACCCAGAAGATCTACCAACTCCATATCATCAATGCACCTATTAAAATCCTTCATCTCTGCATTCATGGTTCTATCATCTCTACCCTTCCTCTCCAGTCTATTCCTAATAACATTAAAATCTCCCCCCACAAACCATTCCCCTGACTCTAGTTTATTTTTCCAATTTACTATATCTAGTCATGAAATCCTTCTATCAACTAGGTGTAACACCTCAAAATTTGCCCTCCTTTCTTGGGACTAGCATTAACATATTTGCATATCATTTTAGGGCATTAGGCATTTCATATTGCATAGCATGTGGTTACATTGTGCAAGCCATTCTCCCAAGTCTTGATCAGAAGATGGAGAGTCCAAGTGCAAGCCTAGGGTTTGTTGACTGATCATTGGCCATCTGAGGATTGGACAGTGAATTAGGGTTTCATGATTCTCAGGGGAGATTGATCTTCATCTTGATTGCAATGATACATCATCATCATCATGGTTGGATCTCATCAGAAGATTGAAGAAGATTCCTTGAGATTAGGGTTTTGACCACTGGTCAACCCTAATCAGCTGTATTGGGCCAATCAGGGTTTAATCAGGAGATGGGGTTTCTGATGGTTGTGGGGTTCATTTTGTGATTATATGGTGTTTATTGAGGCTGGGGTATCACCCTTGAGCCATTTCAGTTGGAGATTGGGGTTCAGATTGATCTATGCATTGCCAATTTCATCTGTCAGTTGAAAAGTCAACTGTGGTCAACTGTACATGATCTGATGGATTTGGAGGTGGAAATGAGTTGAAGACACTTCATTCATGTTGGAACAAGTGTTATTTGACATCTCAAAGCTTGAAAATGAAGGAAATCAAGTCAGGACAAAAACTGCCAAAAATAGAAAGTGACTTGTAATTGAAGTTTCCAAAAATGGAAAGTTTTGGACCTCAAGGCCACGTGTCCAAGGAAGCTTCAAATGAAAATTTGTTCAACATGAAAGTTGTAGATCTTGTTCTCACCTTTCCAAAAAGTCCAAGAACTTGAAAATCCAATGTATGGTTTGAAAATTAGGGATCGGTGAAATTCAGAAATGACCCGTAATCAGGAGGCCATAATTGCCACATACTTTGTCCAAATTGCAAGTTCTTTATATGCACAAACTCCATTTGACATGTACTTTCATGGTGCATCATTGGATTTGTCCAAAAATGGTCAATGCAAAAGGTCAATTTTCAACTGGACAGTTAAATTGGACCAAGGGCAAAATTGTCCAACTTTCAAAATAATTGGAATTTTGAGATGGGACTTTTTTCTACACCTCATAAATGGAATTTAGAGTGTGTTGGAATCATCATTTCTTGCATAGGCCTTGTAAATTGAGATTTGGCTTGAAAAATGCAATGGTTAAAAATGGACAAATGGTATCACATGGTGATTTTGAGATTTACACAACCAATGAGCATGAGGCAAGTTTCTACAGCTCACATATGGTATTTGGAGGTTGCATGAGCTGTTAACAGGTGGCAATGAGCTGTATATGGAAATTACACTTTTGCCCTCATTTGCAAAATTAGCCATTTCACTTACAATTGCATTTGGCTAATTAACATGATTAGTGGATGATTAAGCTACCATATATAATCAAAAACACTTGTTAATCATAACAGGAATCATCATTTCACCAAAATTCAGATCTAAAACCATTCCAATTCTCCAAGATTTCATCAAGAACATTGAACTTCAAATTGACAATTCTTCATCATTCTTCAACCAAATCACGAAATTCTTTTTGCATCAAACTCCTTGCATCATCTTCTACAACTGTTTGTGGTCTTTGGAGTGGAAGAGGCATTGGATCGTGACTGTAGCATGAGGAGCATCAATGGTGAAATGCGAATTTCATGCTCTAGAAGCAACATCAATTGAAACTGAACACACCTATCACCTTCCTCATCATTCTTGCTCATCTGTTTTGGACTAATTCACGCGAAGAACAGCTCCATCAACACTGCCATTGCCAGGTTTCAAGATTTTCGAATCTCTTGTTTTTCTTAATTGATATATGCGTTGTGAAGCCTGTTTATCATAGATCATGGATATGTGCTTGGTTTTGAGAATAGTGAACTGAGTAGGGAGAAATCTGGAAATGAAATTAGGAACGCAAACCCTAACGCGAGCGATTCGTGAGTTTTAGGAATTGTTAGGTTGATTGGAGTCCGTATTCATGTTCTACTTGCTCGTGCGGTTCTAACGGATATTCACATGTCCATTTTAGTGAACTTTTGATGTTCTTCGTTTTTTGCAAAATCTGGAGAAGTTCTTGGTCGAAGACGATGAACTGAGGCGTTTGATCTGAAAACGCGTTTGAATTTTCAAACTGGAGGTTTCCCGCTCCCGCCATAAAGAATTACCATAATGCCATTATTCAATTTAATTAATTCATTTAATTATTAAAAATTGATTAGGACCTTAAAAAATTCACCAAAAATAGTAGAAAATTCAGAAAAATATGGAGATTTTTTCTAGGACTTCCTTGTTGACTTTAGGACTTTTTTGACCTATTGGTCAAAGTTGTGCTTGGTAGAAATTCCATTTGACTTAGGGTTTTCTCACATGTGTTCATTTTTGCTACACTTTGCCAATTGATTCATGAAATGCACATATTGTAAAATAAATTCTTGGCAATTTTTGTGGTGATTCTTGACTGGTTGATGTTCATTTATATGTAAATTTCATGCATTTTTGATACCTGGTCATGTAGTTATGAATTTTGGAACTTAGGTGTGACAATTTGTGTCACACCTCTTGATGTCAATTTGCTGGATTTTATTGAGTGACCTATCCTTGTTGAAATGAGATGAAATTTTACATGAATGTTGATTTGCATGTTAGGAAGCTATGAGAATTTTTGTGGAATTTTACATTGCATTTTCAATTTGATCATGATTTTTCATTTCTGGTGGTCATTTGTGCAAGCTCACATGATACATGTTGGTAGATTGATTGAGAAATGCTCATATGGTACTGTATGATCATGAAATTTGATATGCTTGTAATAGACTCATGTTAGGACCTCCCTGTTTTGGTCTCGTCCATTTCTTTTTTGTTTTCATTGAGTTATGAATTTTTGAAGTGGAAGCATGTATTGATGTTGTGATTTGGAGCCTATAGTTGTGTCTGTTTTTGTTGATTTTCATTGACATGGTTCCAGTTGCCCAATTAAGCTCAAATTTGGTGTGCCATACCTGGATTAGGCCCTGTTTAGGTGTAATTTATTTGAGAATTTTTAGATTTGTTTTGGTATGGATTTGAGTGCAATAATTCTGTTTGCATGTTTGGTGCTTCATTTGAACTAGTTTGCCTTATTTTGTGCATAACATGAGCATGATGAATGATATAAACATGAGACCAATGATGTTTGCTCTTGTTTGACTTTAATTTGAGATTGGTTTGTGAATGCCTTGCTGTTTAGGAATTTTTATTGCCTTTGGACCCTAGGCTTAGCCTAGTGGTCTAGTTGCTAATGTTTGCTTGATTTTTCAGGATCAAAAGCATAATGCACATGGAGAATGATCCAAATCAATTTTAATTGATGTTGTTGTTGTTTGTACACTAACATAACATTGTTTTGTAGGTGATGAAGCTTAGGCTTAAGCTTTGAGCTTGCCTTGTGTTGTGCATTGAGTTGTATATTCTGATTGATTGAACACTTGCTGTTTATATTTGTCTGTCTGAGTACTAACTGTGTTTGATTGTTTCCAGGTACTTTAGTTGCTCAGTTCCTTGTGAACTATTGCTTTTGCTTTGCTTTGCTTAAGCAACTTGCATAGAGGTATAACCTTCTTACTTCATGTAGTCTGGAGACCCGGCTGTTACCGGGCCGGGCAAATTGTCTGAAGTCCTCCTTAAGAGGCAATGATTGTGTATGTTTAATTTTAAGCCCAAGCAGGAAAAGTCCTTCAAGTAAGGCAATTGGTGGAAGGTAGGGACAAGCAGTCTGTCCCCCACTATTCAGTGAGTCTTCTCCTTGCTCCCATTACATGGTTGTAGCATTGAGATCAAAAGCCCAAGATCCTGTGCAGTGCACATTGAGTCAGAGTCATCGAGTATAGAAGGGTTCCCCTATTCTGGACCCATGCTCATTTGTCAGCTCTCCCTGGTTAGGGATAAGAGCTGTGAGGTCTGATCCTCACTTCATCCCATCATCTGCTTCACCTTAGCCTCGTAATGGCAAGGTTAAGAGCAAACACAGCCTGTACAGACGATTGCTTAGGCAGTCAAACCTGATTGATTGAGCCCCCTTGTTTGGCTATAGTGCGTGTTATGTGGATATCTGATTGACATGCTTGTTTGAGATACCTGTTCTCATTTGATGATATATGATTGTATGCTTGTGTGCTAGCTTCTTTCCTGGTTAGGTTAGTTTGCTTATGCAAGTAGGATAGAAAACCGAACTTAGGGTTAACGATGCATGACAACATTAGGCTCGAGTCTCAGCTCCCTAGTTGTGTATCTTTCCCCGGTTTCTGGTTAGCAATTCAGTCCCTTTCAGGGGAACTACATCGCCCTGATCCTCGTTCCAGACGAGGTATGTAGGCAGGTGGTCGTGCGAGACCACTTCGGGCAACCTTTTTCTTTTTTGCGTGTGTTGGTTTGTTATCTGACTGTGTGTTTTGGTTCGGATGCCGACGTAAGCCCAGTGATTGGCAGTCGGGCTCCACGTTTGCCGTTTGGAGTGTGTTTTGGTTCGGATGCCGACGTAATTCCATCCAGTGGTTGTCGGGCTCCATGTTTGCCACCCTTGCTTGTTTGTATGTTTCGTGTTGTTTGGAGTGCGTAAGCCGAACTACAGAGGCTCTGATTCTTGTTCCAGACAAGATATGTAGGCATAAGGTGCGATACCTTATCGAGCTCGTTCCTCTTAACCTCACCTGCGTTCCCTGTGTGTGTGTGTGATGTTTTAGCAACCTATTCTTTATTCTAGGACGTGGATCCCGTCGAGTACGACGGACGTGAGGGGTGCTAATACCTTCCCCTTGCGTAACCGACTCCCGAACCCATTCTCTTGGTCGCGAGACCATGTCTTTTCCAGGTTTCTCTGAGCGTTTCCTTTCCCTATCTTGGGATAAATAACGCGCAGTGGCGGCTCTGTGTGTTTTTATTTTTGAGTCTCGCCGGTTGATTTTTCGCAGGATGCGACAGCTGGCGACTCTGCTGGGGAAATTCTCGATGTAGACCTATGCTGGTCCATCGTCCCTAAGCGAGTCCTTCCTAGCGTTCTAGGATTAGTTTAGGTTGCTTGTGATGCTTGATTCATTGCATTTATTATTCTAACCATTGTGTATATATTTGCATTAATGTCTGCATGCATCATACTATTATGTTGTTGCCGTCCTCTGTGCAGGTGGTTCCTCTGTTTAGGGTGGGTGTTCTGAGTGGGGGCTAAAACCCAGGCCCGAGTATACACCTAGGATTAGTGTGGGTCTCACGTTCCTCATTTGCTAAATCAGCATGATGTTGCAACGTGACATACCACAAGCCGGACGAGGTTCAGTCGATAGTGCTTTCCATTGTGGAATATTTCCACTTTGGTTGGGTTACTTCTTCTGAGCTATTGACTCTGGTGACCGATCATTTCCCGGATTTTTGGTTTAGACGATCTTAAGGGAGCTACAATGGCACACCCGAAAGGGCAAACCCATTGAGTATCTCTACCCGATTGTCGAGACTATTATCCGCCTTAGGATAACCTGTTTAGAATTTACCTGTGAGGGGAGGGTGATTCATTCAGATGCATGATCAAATGGACTCAGATGGTGACTTTTTGATCTGTGGTTCAGAGACATATTTATAAGTCGGATTTATGGTCATTTATTACCGTGACGCCGGAGTGCTGTCCGTTGATTTATCAGTGGGGATCCGTTTATTTCAGGATTCCCCGGGCCGAGATATTTATCAGTGGGGATCCGTTTATTTCAGGATTCCCGGGCCGATTCAGATGGTGGTGGTGTGTCTGCTCAGAGACCAGTGATGATGATGATGTATCTGTCTTCCGCTTATTTCGGAACCCGTGGGTCAGATTGGTTACATTTCTCCTCAGATGGTAATGATCAGTCCAGAGGCCAGATTCAGTACAGAGGATCAGATGACTTGGAGGATGGCAACCCAGTGCATTGCATACATCTGCATCATTCTCATTTTGCATTCATCCGCACTCAAACTCACGTCTAGCCATATGGGGAGTATTATTGATTGAGAATCTGGTTGAGAGACATCTGAATGTCAGAATGTTATTGGTGAAATATTATCTGTCTCGATGAAACCAGGATCAAAAGACAGAATCTTCCTCATATGGATAGACGTTGCATTCATGCATATTAACCCATTTGCTGTTTTGTAGGTGTCAACCGGTGCGCATAGCTTGTTTGCTCAGATATCCTGCTAGGGGCAACAAATCCGAACTGATGGGTCCTCCAAACGCCGACATCCTTGAGCTGAAAGAGATGGTGAGGGATTTGTTCAGTATTGTGCAAGGGCTTGCCTTGGGGAAGAAAGTCATGGCCGAGAGATTAGAAAGGATTGAGGGCTGGATGATCAAGGAGAAAGTTCAGGAAAAGGCTCCGTCATCTGAAGTAACAAATCCCTCTGGCTCTGCGGGGAAGAAATCCCTTGACAATGGTCAGCCCAAGAAGAAGGTTGAATCAAGTGGTGCGCAGACTAAAAGAGAATGCAGTAAGGATCGTTACCACCCTTATGCTGCCACCGTAACCATTCCTGTTGGCGATTCATCTGCACCACAGCGGCAACAGTCACCTCAACAGAGGACACAAAGAGCAGTGGGCCAAGTGAGAAGGAGGACGACAGATCGTCATTTCAATAAGCCGCCCGTGACATATGCTGTTCTGTTTAAGAAATTGATGGATCTTGGGTTGGTGCAGCCGAGGATATTGGTTCCAGGGAAACCAGATCAGAGGGTTGCCAGTTATGATGAGAATGTCAGGTGTGAGTTCCACGTTGGGGCACCCGGACATCATGTTGAGGATTGCAAAGCTTTTAAGCATGTGGTCCAGGACTTGGTGGATTCTAAGGCAATCAGCTTTGCACCGATGGCAGATGATAGTGCTAACCCCGTGCCAAGGCATGGTCCTGTAAAAGCGAAAATGATGTCGGAGGACAAGAAAGGGATAGAGGGGACTGAGAAGGATCAGTTAAGAATGCCAATGTCTGTGGTCCCAAAACATCCAACAAAAAGTGGAGCTTTCCCTCGTGTTGATGATTGTTGTGCCGCTATCGCTACAAAAGAGTGTGTAGTAATTGGGGAAACGGTCCAGAGAATGATGAAAGCAGAAATGGATGATGTAAGACGTAAAGCACCCAGTCTAGCAGCTGAAACCGTCAAGGTGGAAAATGCTATTGGTGTTGAGAAAGAGAAAAAGTTGTCCATTTCTTCTTACAAGCAGGCATTGGAAGTGGTGAGAAATGGAGGGATCCCAGGCTGGGGACAGATCATGGGCATTGTGGTAAAGTCGGACATGTTTGGGATTGGTTATCAGCCAGATCAAGGGTCGTCTGGACAAAATAGAGGACGTCGTCCGTCGTTCACCTTTGTCAGCGCCGGAATGCTAGATTCAGATCACGCCTATGCAGTGGGTAAAGAAACTGACAGTGACTGGGAGATTGATCAATGGATAAAATCGTGCGTACCAGGAAGCTGGAAGGCTTAACAAGATCAGCACTGTCACTCGTCCGGAAGAGTAATGATTTTCTGTTTTGATTTTATCTGCATGAAAGCCATACGTGTTGCCCGACACGTAATGGTTCATTGTAAGGGCCACCTCATGTTCATAATTTGCATTTTTTGCATCATTAATAAATGGATGTTTTTCAGTCAAAAAGCGGTGTTCCCTGTTTTTCATTTATTTTTGCAGTTTAAAAACAAATAAAAATGGCAATGTTTGTTTTCATTTTTCGTTTTTTGATTTGTCTCGTCCCAACTTCAAAAATAATTCTCCGGATCTCGTTGATGACAATTGGGTTACCCCTCATATGACTTCGACAAACCGATCTATCTTGCTGAAGAAGGAGGCGGAGAAGATTGTGATCTGCTGGAATTAGCCAGGTTGTTTAAACAAAAGGAGAAGGTGATTCAGCCGCACGTGAAGCGGGTTGAGATTGTTGTGCCAACCGCCGAGGTCAGGAAGTAAAAATTGGAGCCGCTTCAGAGGCAAGTCGAGAGCAGAATGGTAGCCTTGTTGAAAGAGCATGTGGATGCTTCGCCTGGTCATGTCAGGATATGCCGGGTCGGATATCGGTGTCGTTGTGCACAAGCTACCATGGAAAGAAGACTGTCCTCCAGAGAAGCAGAACGCCGGTGCTACTTATCAGAGAGCCATGGTGACTTTGTTTCGTGATATGATTCATCGTGGAATCAATTGCTATGTTGATGACATGATAGCAAAGTCCCAAACAGAAGAGGGGCATCTGGTGGAGATAATTCAAACTGAGGTTGAATTCAGATAAGTGCACTATCAGAGTGCGATCCGGTAAGATGTTGGGGTTCATCGTAAGGGAGGAATCGAGGTTCATCCTGCTTAAAAAAAAAAAAAAAAGGAACAATAAGAGAATGCCTGAACCGAGAAGAAAGAAAGAGGTGTGTGGTTTCTTAGAAAGATTGAACTACTGTCATGGTTCACATCTCATCTAACAGCCATGTGGGAACCCATTCAAGAAAAAAAATCAAACGGTCAGGTGAAATAATGATTGCCCAGGGGCATGGAAAGAATAAAAGAAAAGTGGCAGGAACCTCTGATTCCGATGTCTCCTGTGGAAAGAGCAATTGTCAATCTGTACTTGACGGCCTTCGAGGGGTCTACGAGGTGTATTGGGTTAGCATGACGCGTCTTGTCGAAAAGAGCATGCAATTTACCTTAGCAAAAAGTTTACCGACTGTGAAACAATACATTCACTGTTCGAGAAAACTTGATGTACTTTGGCATAGGCTGCTCGCCGACTGAGACAGTATATGCTGATTCATGCCACTTTGTGGATTTCCGAGATGGATCCGATCAAGTATGGGTTTGAGGATCCAGCATCGACCGGACGGGTTGCGGAAGAGCAAAAGAATGTTGACTGATTTGTGACACTCTCAGAAAGCAATCAAGGGGTGTATTGTCTGATTACATCGCTCCGCAACCCATTGAGGATTATCAACCGATGAAGTTTGAGTTCCCTGATGAGGACATCTAGAGGTGCTCCAATCAAAAGATTGAGAGTAATCGATCCCAGAGGAGGGGCCTGACCCTGAATCCGAACGGATTCTGATGTCTGATGGGGAGGTTAAGGTGAATGAGCTTTTGTTGCCCGGATAACGTTTGAATACACCGATGGTGTGATTGAGTAGGAAGTTTGTATCCTGGGTATTGATCTCCAGTGTGCGTACATCTACTGGGGCAACTCCTTTCTCATTGGTATATGGAATGGAGGCTGTATTACCTGTTGAGGTTCAGATTCCCTCTTTGAGAGTCCTGATGGATGTGAAGTTGCAAGAGGCTGAATGGGTAAGGACCCGGTACGAAGAGTTGAGCCTGATAGAGGAAAAGAGGCTAGCAGCCATCTGTCATGGGCAATTATACCAGCAAAGGATGAAGCGTGCTTTTGACAAGAAGGTGCGACCTCGGGTATATCACGTAGGTGATATGGTGCTGAAAAGGATCCTTCCTCCTCAAAACGATCGAAGGGGCAAGTGGACACCGAATTATGAAGGTCCATTCGTGGTTAAGAAGGTTTTCTCTGGTGGAGCCTTGTTGCTAACGACCATGGATGGCGAGGATTTTCCATCCCCTGTGAATGCGGACGCAGTTAAAAAAATACTTCGTATAATTGACCCGCTGGACGAAAAGAACAAAATAGTCCAGGCAAAAATGGGCATCCCGGCGAACCAAAAACAGAAAAAGGTTCGGGCAAAAATTAGGGATAAAAATGAAAAATGTAAACCCGGCAAGTCGAAAACCTGAAAAGGCGACTTGGGCAAAAAAGGGTATCCCGGTGGACTGAAAACCCGAAAGGGCGGTCCAGGCAAAAGAGGGATTGAAACGAACAACTGCGTCTAGCATGATCGTTTGTGCTTTGGTTAAAGCATCATGGATAATACCCGGTAGGGATCAATCGGAATCGTCTTGTTCAGAAGGCAGAAAGCACGGAGAGTCTGAGGACATATGGGGTGTAACCGAGTTGGAACTCGATGAGATCACGGGTTTCACATTGCCATTAGGATAGATTTTTCCTTTTGTGCGCGATTACCTCTTTTCAGGAATTGCTTCCTTTGTATTGCTCATTTGAGCCACACTTTTCAAATCAATAAAATGCAAATTCAGTCAAATAGTTTTGTTTTTGTTTTTCATAACCGCTTTGATTGCAAAAACATCCAGATATTTTTGATAAAGAATCTTGCATTTTAAGACATACAGGTTCCTTCCAATGCATGTTTATAAGATTGAAAGCTGGAGATCTTATTTGGAAGGTTGAGTGACCCAAGTGTTGAAATCTTGACACCCCTGGGGCACGGTTTTATCTAACGATCTGTTTTGCAGGAATTGTTAGATATTTTCACTCACTTGCAGGTTGTGATGTGGAAGTTGTTGATGAAATAGATCCCCAGAGAGTTCGCGCGAGAACGGATATATGAAGAATGACGAAGACATTGAGACGTACGACGATCCTTGATGGTAATCAAGAAGACTCTTCAAAGTCGAAAGATTTAAAAGTATGTAATTCCCCGCAGAGTCCGATCAGGAACGAGTGCATGAAGAAAGAACAGGGAGACGACGAGAGACGTCCGACGACCTTTGGAATTAACCAAGAAGACTCTTCAAAGTCGAAAAGTTGAAATTTCTGTATAAATCCCAGGAGTACGTTTCTCGTCGAGCGCGGAGCGACTTGGAATACAAGATGATGGAGCAGAAAAGGTCCAGACGAGTCTGGGAATTCTCAAAAGTGGAAAGCCGATACGAGATTGGGAGTTGGATACCGTGGTTCGACGAGTCGACGGGTGTTTTGTGCCAATTATTCTCGTTTCCCAGCTAGGTCCCCAAGCAGAGTCATAGGACTAGCTCCCCCAGCAGATCCAAGGTCTGTGAATTCCCCAGCCGAGTTAAGATGGTTATCCCCGGCAGGTTTACAACGATGTTTCCTCAGCGGCCAGGCCAGAAGGTTGCTATTCCCCGAGTGGAGCGGGTCTTTTTCAAAGAAATATATCTCCAGCAGTTCCCCGAGTGGAGCGGGTCTTTTTCAAAGAAATATATCTCCAGCAGTTCCCCGAGTGGAGCGGGTCTTTTTCAAAGAAATATATCTCCAGCAGTTCCCCGAGTGGAGCGGGTTCAAAGAAATATATCTCCAGCAGTTCCCCGAGTGGAGCGGGTTCAAAGAAATATATCTCCAGCAGTTCCCCGAGGGGAGCGGGTTCAAAGAAATATATCTCCAGCAGTTCCCCGAGTGGAGCGGGTCTTTTTCAAAGAAATATATCTCCAGCAGTTCCCCGAGTGGAGCGGGTTTCAATGAAATATATCTCCAGCAGTGTTCATCCTACCAGTGGGTTGAACAAGTTCCCGTAGCGGACGGATTTTTGCATCTCCAGCTGAGCTGATTCTACCTATGGATTGCATGGGTATCCCCAGCGGAGTAGTATGCGTTTCCCTACCCGGGTCAGGATGGTTATCCCCAGCAGGTGATAGAGTGGTGTTTCCCCAGATGAGTCTGGAGATTGCTATTCCCTTAGCAGAGTCTCTCCGAGTATTTCCCCAGCGAATTCCAAGGGTATTTGTGAGGGTTTTCCCGAAGCGGAGTCAGGATGGTTATCCCCAGCAAGTCGAAGATTGTTGTATCCCCACAGAGTGGTGGTGGTGCTTATCCCCAGCAGTTTCTCGAGTGGATTGGGTGCAAAGGAGGTTTCCCCAGCAAGGGTTGCCTATTTCCCAGCAGCAGTGCTATTCCCCAGCAGGTTGGAGTTGGAGCAATGGCGAGTTCCTCAGCAGAGTGTCTCGTGCTTCCCAGAAGAGTCCCTTGAGGGGGATATTTCTTTTTATGCATTCATCATGTAAATAAGCATATCATATTGCATAGAAAAATAAATAATCGCGTAGCATTTCCATAATTATGGAGCATTACGCAGAAAAATCAATCATGCATCATTGCAAGCATAGGCTAATCTCAAGCCGTGGTTACCGTTTGAGATATGGTTCTGCCAGTGGGTGAAGATGCAACTCGAGCCGTGATTACCGTTTGAGGAGTGGTTTCACTGGTTGGAAGATCAACATCAGCATTGCAAGCATCAGTTACTCGGGCCGTGGTTACCGCTTGAGATTTGTTGTACCCCAGTAGTGCGATACTGGAGGAGCTTTTCCGTCGGACAGAGATGAAAATGTGACGCGATCAGCGCGATTCAAGCCGTGGATACCGCTTGATATTTGGTTTCACCGGATGGTGAAGATGTTACTTGGATAAGCTCAACATCATGACGCGATCAGCGCGATTCAAGCCGTGGGTACAGCTTGATATTTGGTTTCACCGGATGGTGAAGATGTTACTTGGATAAGTTCAACATCGTGACGCGATCAGTGCAATTCAAGCCGTGGATACCGCTTGATATTTGGTTTCACCGGATGGTGAAGATGTTACTTGGATAAGCTCAACATCATGACGCGATCAGCGCGATTCAAGCCGTGGGTACAGCTTGATATTTGGTTTCACCGGATGGTGAAGATGTTACTTGGATAAGCTCAACATCATGACGCGATCAGCGCAATTCAAGCCGTGGATACCGCTTGATATTTGGTTTCACCGGATGGTGAAGATGTTACTTGGATAAGCTCAACATCATGACGCGATCAGCGCAATTCAAGTCGTGGATACCGCTTGATATTTGGTTTCACCGGATGGTGAAGATGTTACTTGGATAAGCTCAACATCATGACGCGATCAGCGCGATTCAAGCCGTGGGTACAGCTTGATATTTGGTTTCACCGGATGGTGAAGATGTTACTTGGATAAGTTCAACATCGTGACGCGATCAGCGCAATTCAAGCCGTGGATACCGCTTGATATTTGGTTTCACCGGATGGTGAAGATGTTACTTGGATAAGCTCAACATCATGACGCGATCAGCGCGATTCAAGCCGTGGGTACAGCTTGATATTTGGTTTCACCGGATGGTGAAGATGTTACTTGGATAAGTTCAACATCGTGACGCGATCAGCGCAATTCAAGCCGTGGATACCGCTTGATATTTGGTTTCACCGGATGGTGAAGATGTTACTTGGATAAGCTCAACATCATGACGCGATCAGCGCGATTCAACCCGTGGGTACAGCTTGATATTTGGTTTCACCGGATGGTGAAGATGTTACTTGGATAAGCTCAACATCATGACGCGATCAGCGCAATTCAAGCCGTGGATACCGCTTGATATTTGGTTTCACCGGATGATGAAGATGTTACTTGGATAAGCTCAACATCATGACGCGATCAGCGCGATTCAAGCCGTGGGTACAGCTTGATATTTGGTTTCACCGGATGGTGAAGATGTTACTTGGATAAGTTCAACATCGTGACGCGATCAGCGCAATTCAAGCCGTGGATACCGCTTCATATTTGGTTTCACCGGATGGTGAAGATGTTACTTGGATAAGCTCAACATCATGACGCGATCAGCGCGATTCAAGCCGTGGGTACAGCTTGATATTTGGTTTCACCGGATGGTGAAGATGTTACTTGGATAAGCTCAACATCATAACGCGATCAGCGCGATTCAAGCCGTGGGTACAGCTTGATATTTGGTTTCACCGGATGGTGAAGATGTTACTTGGATAAGTTCAACATCGTGACGCGATCAGCGCAATTCAAGCCGTGGGTACAGCTTGATATTTGGTTTCACCGGATGGTGAAGATGTTACTTGGATAAGTTCAACATCGTGACGCGATCAGCGCGATTCAAGCCGTGGATACCGCTTGATATTTGGTTTCACCGGATGGTGAAGATGTTACTTGGATAAGCTCAACATCGTGACGCGATCAGCGCGATTCAAGCCGTGGATACCGCTTGATATTTGGTTTCACCGGATGGTGAAGATGTTACTTGGATAAGTTCAACATCATGACGCGTTCAGCATGACTCAAGCCGTGGTTACCGCTTGAAGGTTTGGTTTCACCAGATGGTGAAGATGTTACTTTGAGGAGTCTAGCATCATGACGTCAGATCAACAATGTTCCCCAGTAGTGCGATACTGGAGGAAAGGTTTCCGTCGAACAGAGATGGAAGTAAAATCAGAGGACGTTACGCGATCAGCGCGGTTCAGGGGTTCAAATGCAATGATTGGGGATCATTGGCGCAAGCAATTTTCCGGAGTTCAGACCGAAGCGGAGTTCAGACCGAAGTGGTGTTCAGACCAATTTTCCGGAGTTCAGACCGAACCGGAGATCAGACCGACGTGGTTTTCAGACCAAGAAGAAGAAAAGAAAATTTCGGGGTCCAAGAAAAGAAAAAAAAGGGGAGAATAATAATCCCGAGTGGATGTGTGGTGATCAGGCCATGGTTATCCCTGAGTTACCATTTATTTTGGTATCCAGGTCGACGCTTCAGAGTTTGTTTCTTCGCCGATGCTGACAGGCGTTAATTATATCCCATCAGAGTGCAAATTGTTCGTCTGTTCTTGGTATTCAATCACTCTTCATCCTGATCATCCGAAAGCCGAGGCTATTTCGTATCGACAGGTTCACAGTGGATTGAATAGGGGCAGCTGTAACACCTCAAAATTTGCCCTCCTTTCTTGGGACTAGCATTAACATATTTGCATATCATTTTAGGGCATTAGGCATTTCATATTGCATAGCATGTGGTTACATTGTGCAAGCCATTCTCCCAAGTCTTGATCAGAAGATGGAGAGTCCAAGTGCAAGCCTAGGGTTTGTTGACTGATCATTGGCCATCTGAGGATTGGACAGTGAATTAGGGTTTCATGATTCTCAGGGGAGATTGATCTTCATCTTGATTGCAATGATACATCATCATCATCATGGTTGGATGTCATCAGAAGATTGAAGAAGATTCCTTGAGATTAGGGTTTTGACCACTGGTCAACCCTAATCAGCTGTATTGGGCCAATCAGGGTTTAATCAGGAGATGGGGTTTCTGATGGTTGTGGGGTTCATTTTGTGATTATATGGTGTTTATTGAGGCTGGGGTATCACCCTTGAGCCATTTCAGTTGGAGATTGGGGTTCAGATTGATCTATGCATTGCCAATTTCATCTGTCAGTTGAAAAGTCAACTGTGGTCAACTGTACATGATCTGATGGATTTGGAGGTGGAAATGAGTTGAAGACACTTCATTCATGTTGGAACAAGTGTTATTTGACATCTCAAAGCTTGAAAATGAAGGAAATCAAGTCAGGACAAAAACTGCCAAAAATAGAAAGTGACTTGTAATTGAAGTTTCCAAAAATGGAAAGTTTTGGACCTCAAGGCCACGTGTCCAAGGAAGCTTCAAATGAAAATTTGTTCAACATGAAAGTTGTAGATCTTGTTCTCACCTTTCCAAAAAGTCCAAGAACTTGAAAATCCAATGTATGGTTTGAAAATTAGGGATCGGTGAAATTCAGAAATGACCCGTAATCAGGAGGCCATAATTGCCACATACTTTGTCCAAATTGCAAGTTCTTTATATGCACAAACTCCATTTGACATGTACTTTCATGGTGCATCATTGGATTTGTCCAAAAATGGTCAATGCAAAAGGTCAATTTTCAACTGGACAGTTAAATTGGACCAAGGGCAAAATTGTCCAACTTTCAAAATAATTGGAATTTTGAGATGGGACTTTTTTCTACACCTCATAAATGGAATTTAGAGTGTGTTGGAATCATCATTTCTTGCATAGGCCTTGTAAATTGAGATTTGGCTTGAAAAATGCAATGGTTAAAAATGGACAAATGGTATCACATGGTGATTTTGAGATTTACACAACCAATGAGCATGAGGCAAGTTTCTACAGCTCACATATGGTATTTGGAGGTTGCATGAGCTGTTAACAGGTGGCAATGAGCTGTATATGGAAATTACACTTTTGCCCTCATTTGCAAAATTAGCCATTTCACTTACAATTGCATTTGGCTAATTAACATGATTAGTGGATGATTAAGCTACCATATATAATCAAAAACACTTGTTAATCATAACAGGAATCATCATTTCACCAAAATTCAGATCTAAAACCATTCCAATTCTCCAAGATTTCATCAAGAACATTGAACTTCAAATTGACAATTCTTCATCATTCTTCAACCAAATCACGAAATTCTTTTTGCATCAAACTCCTTGCATCATCTTCTACAACTGTTTGTGGTCTTTGGAGTGGAAGAGGCATTGGATCGTGACTGTAGCATGAGGAGCATCAATGGTGAAATGCGAATTTCATGCTCTAGAAGCAACATCAATTGAAACTGAACACACCTATCACCTTCCTCATCATTCTTGCTCATCTGTTTTGGACTAATTCACGCGAAGAACAGCTCCATCAACACTGCCATTGCCAGGTTTCAAGATTTTCGAATCTCTTGTTTTTCTTAATTGATATATGCGTTGTGAAGCCTGTTTATCATAGATCATGGATATGTGCTTGGTTTTGAGAATAGTGAACTGAGTAGGGAGAAATCTGGAAATGAAATTAGGAACGCAAACCCTAACGCGAGCGATTCGTGAGTTTTAGGAATTGTTAGGTTGATTGGAGTCCGTATTCATGTTCTACTTGCTCGTGCGGTTCTAACGGATATTCACATGTCCATTTTAGTGAACTTTTGATGTTCTTCGTTTTTTGCAAAATCTGGAGAAGTTCTTGGTCGAAGACGATGAACTGAGGCGTTTGATCTGAAAACGCGTTTGAATTTTCAAACTGGAGGTTTCCCGCTCCCGCCATAAAGAATTACCATAATGCCATTATTCAATTTAATTAATTCATTTAATTATTAAAAATTGATTAGGACCTTAAAAAATTCACCAAAAATAGTAGAAAATTCAGAAAAATATGGAGATTTTTTCTAGGACTTCCTTGTTGACTTTAGGACTTTTTTGACCTATTGGTCAAAGTTGTGCTTGGTAGAAATTCCATTTGACTTAGGGTTTTCTCACATGTGTTCATTTTTGCTACACTTTGCCAATTGATTCATGAAATGCACATATTGTAAAATAAATTCTTGGCAATTTTTTGTGGTGATTCTTGACTGGTTGATGTTCATTTATATGTAAATTTCATGCATTTTTGATACCTGGTCATGTAGTTATGAATTTTGGAACTTAGGTGTGACAATTTGTGTCACACCTCTTGATGTCAATTTGCTGGATTTTATTGAGTGACCTATCCTTGTTGAAATGAGATGAAATTTTACATGAATATTGATTTGCATGTTAGGAAGCTATGAGAATTTTTGTGGAATTTTACATTGCATTTTCAATTTGATCATGATTTTTCATTTCTAGTGGTCATTTGTGCAAGCTCACATGATACATGTTGGTAGATTGATTGAGAAATGCTCATATGGTACTGTATGATCATGAAATTTGATATGCTTGTAATAGACTCATGTTAGGACCTCCCTGTTTTGGTCTCGTCCATTTCTTTTTTGTTTTCATTGAGTTATGAATTTTTGAAGTGGAAGCATGTATTGATGTTGTGATTTGGAGCCTATAGTTGTGTCTGTTTTTGTTGATTTTCATTGACATGGTTCCAGTTGCCCAATTAAGCTCAAATTTGGTGTGCCATACCTGGATTAGGCCCTGTTTAGGTGTAATTTATTTGAGAATTTTTAGATTTGTTTTGGTATGGATTTGAGTGCAATAATTCTGTTTGCATGTTTGGTGCTTCATTTGAACTAGTTTGCCTTATTTTGTGCATAACATGAGCATGATGAATGATATAAACATGAGACCAATGATGTTTGCTCTTGTTTGACTTTAATTTGAGATTGGTTTGTGAATGCCTTGCTGTTTAGGAATTTTTATTGCCTTTGGACCCTAGGCTTAGCCTAGTGGTCTAGTTGCTAATGTTTGCTTGATTTTTCAGGATCAAAAGCATAATGCACATGGAGAATGATCCAAATCAATTTTAATTGATGTTGTTGTTGTTTGTACACTAACATAACATTGTTTTGTAGGTGATGAAGCTTAGGCTTAAGCTTTGAGCTTGCCTTGTGTTGTGCATTGAGTTGTATATTCTGATTGATTGAACACTTGCTGTTTATATTTGTCTGTCTGAGTACTAACTGTGTTTGATTGTTTCCAGGTACTTTAGTTGCTCAGTTCCTTGTGAACTATTGCTTTTGCTTTGCTTTGCTTAAGCAACTTGCATAGAGGTATAACCTTCTTACTTCATGTAGTCTGGAGACCCGGCTGTTACCGGGCCGGGCAAATTGTCTGAAGTCCTCCTTAAGAGGCAATGATTGTGTATGTTTAATTTTAAGCCCAAGCAGGAAAAGTCCTTCAAGTAAGGCAATTGGTGGAAGGTAGGGACAAGCAGTCTGTCCCCCACTATTCAGTGAGTCTTCTCCTTGCTCCCATTACATGGTTGTAGCATTGAGATCAAAAGCCCAAGATCCTGTGCAGTGCACATTGAGTCAGAGTCATCGAGTATAGAAGGGTTCCCCTATTCTGGACCCATGCTCATTTGTCAGCTCTCCCTGGTTAGGGATAAGAGCTGTGAGGTCTGATCCTCACTTCATCCCATCATCTGCTTCACCTTAGCCTCGTAATGGCAAGGTTAAGAGCAAACACAGCCTGTACAGACGATTGCTTAGGCAGTCAAACCTGATTGATTGAGCCCCCTTGTTTGGCTATAGTGCGTGTTATGTGGATATCTGATTGACATGCTTGTTTGAGATACCTGTTCTCATTTGATGATATATGATTGTATGCTTGTGTGCTAGCTTCTTTCCTGGTTAGGTTAGTTTGCTTATGCAAGTAGGATAGAAAACCGAACTTAGGGTTAACGATGCATGACAACATTAGGCTCGAGTCTCAGCTCCCTAGTTGTGTATCTTTCCCCGGTTTCTGGTTAGCAATTCAGTCCCTTTCAGGGGAACTACATCGCCCTGATCCTCGTTCCAGACGAGGTATGTAGGCAGGTGGTCGTGCGAGACCACTTCGGGCAACCTTTTTCTTTTTTGCGTGTGTTGGTTTGTTATCTGACTGTGTGTTTTGGTTCGGATGCCGACGTAAGCCTAGTGATTGGCAGTCGGGCTCCACGTTTGCCGTTTGGAGTGTGTTTTGGTTCGGATGCCGACGTAATTCCATCCAGTGGTTGTCGGGCTCCATGTTTGCCACCCTTGCTTGTTTGTATGTTTCGTGTTGTTTGGAGTGCGTAAGCCGAACTACAGAGGCTCTGATTCTTGTTCCAGACAAGATATGTAGGCATAAGGTGCGATACCTTATCGAGCTCGTTCCTCTTAACCTCACCTGCGTTCCCTGTGTGTGTGTGTGATGTTTTAGCAACCTATTCTTTATTCTAGGACGTGGATCCCGTCGAGTACGACGGACGTGAGGGGTGCTAATACCTTCCCCTTGCGTAACCGACTCCCGAACCCATTCTCTTGGTCGCGAGACCATGTCTTTTCCAGGTTTCTCTGAGCGTTTCCTTTCCCTATCTTGGGATAAATAACGCGCAGTGGCGGCTCTGTGTGTTTTTATTTTTGAGTCTCGCCGGTTGAATAAACATTCAGAAAATAACATATCATACCTTCCAAATTAGCCTTTACACCTAAGAGTCTTTTTCCCTTGAAACTAAATTTAGGTACAAACACACCTTGTCTCCACATTGCAATAATACCTTCGGGTCTCCCCTTCGTACCAATTGCTGACCACTCGCACAAACCATCATCCCATAAGCTTTCTACCACGCCAGAATTTGGTTGCTTCCACTTAGTTTCCTGAATAAAGCACATGCCCGCCTTTACTTTCTTCAAAATTTGGGATAATCTTCTCCTTTGATTGAGCTTCTGCACCCTCTTATGTTGAAAGTGACTATATTCATGGGATTTGAATATAAGACACATTATCCACTTCTTTATCTCTTATATCTCTGGTCTCTAAATCACGTACAATTCCTTCAAATACTTCATCATCTTTCTCTCCTTCCATACCTAGTGCTTTAATTTCCTTCCATGCCATCTTAGATACCTCTTTCTCAAACTTTTTCCATAATCTCGAGTTCCTTTTACGCAGATCAGAATCATTCATTGATTCACATCACAAAATTGATCCCCCGATCTCCACAAATTTCCTCAAATAACAAAGATACCCTTGAAGGGTAGGGAATAGGTTTACAGGGAGGAGGTAATAATGGTGAGAAGAACAAAGGCACCACTTGACTTTTCAGTGTCTCCATCATTCCCACTAAAGTTATTACCTTCTTGGGCCCCAATAATAGGTGGAATGTTTGCAGTACACGACTAAATATTAGAACTTGAGCTATGACTTTCCCTCCTCCGGCCCAAATTCAATTGTTTTTTTCTTTTGGCTCATCTTACTACCTTACGGTCCCCTTAACACAATTGGACTTGATGAATTTGAGTTTGATACTTCAGGCCTAATTGCCACCTCACAATTCAGATGTATTACTCATATCCTTCTATTATTCTAGGCCCCACCAGTTGACTTACTTTCTGATATTACTATAACATCATTGTTATTTCGTACTTCACATGCCTCAGCATTTAATATTGATCAAGAAAAGTTTCCATAACTTCTTTTTGTGGTGCCTGTGCATCCTCTTTGTTCTTTCCGCCAGATCCACCTATATTATTCGTCGTCTGCATCACTAGCTCATTTATCTCTCTATCTTTGAAAACAACAATAGCTTTTTTCCCATATTTTCCACTTGTCCCATAATGATTTTGATTGTCTGCTACCATCATCGCCCTTCATTATCCTTTTCATTTCCCGTGGATCACCACTACATATATCTTCACATTCCCCATAAGTATGCCTTTCATTCTTCATTCATCATAAAACATCATGTTAGGGTTCATCTCATATCACATCATATCCCTAGCAAATCAAAATGAAAAGAGTCTTTCATGCATTCATAACATCTAATATCATTTTATCAAGGGACAAAATTTGGATCCTTTAGTATTTAATTATCTCTCACTACTATCACATGAACAGTGTCCATCTTCATATTCTCTGTTCGAAGATACTTAAATAGGGGAGACTCGCATACCTCAATTTTGTCCCTCATTCAATAAATTAATACATACATCATGACATTTGCATCATCTGCATAAAAAATCAACAAGAATAAATTTTTGGATCTACAGACAGGCCGGTTGAATCAATTTCCAATTGTACGTGAAATTAGCGTGAGAAAAATTTGAAATCGAATTTGCAAACGTCATTTTTATTAATTTACGGTTCACGTAGATTAACCTGGCATGCTCATTTTAATTTTTTTCCGGCTTTTTCCGGTCGCATTTTGATCAGTCTGAGCCTTTTTAACAAATCATTTTTTATTTCAAAGTTTGATCAAAACTTGTCTGCTGTCTATAAGTTTATTTTGCGTTGATCATTTTGGTGCATTAAGTTTAATTTTTCGAACATTTTCATGCTCGAGTTTTATTCATTTTGTGTCCTTTTATTTTTACTTCGTTTCCAAAATATTCGTACTGATTTCTTATATTTTTTTTGGTTTTCGTTTCGATTTAATTTTGTTTATTTAAAGTAGTGTGATTTTATTTGTTTTAGTTTATTTCTAACTCATTTTTCATTAAACAACACTCCAAGGGTATTGTTGGAATTTATTAACATAGAAAACCATAAGTTATCCCTTATATATACTCATATGTTACTGAGGTAGGGACCATTTTTGAATTTGCGGCACCACTTGTAAGAATTGAGGCACTCTCTCTCAAAAGCAAACAAAAATGAAAATAGAAAGAGAATGACTCCCTGCACCAACGGATAAACTGACGTTTTTCATACTCCCACTAGACCATCTTCCTCGCCTGCAGTATATTTGCTCACCCTCATGCTCTTATTTTCAAAAATCTCTCAACACATAATACTCCCTCCATCTTATTCTAACAACAGCTCCACCACCTTAATAACACAACCTTGTTTTTTTAGGCTGCAACTTTCATGCACAACGCTACACCACACCAGCACGTTAAAACTTTTCACCGCCATTAACCATTTTTTTCTATCAATACATATAATAACACCTTCTTCATTCTTCCATCCTACTCATCTTTTACTTCCATTTATTTACACTAACAACACCATTTTCACTCTTCAAAGCTACCGCCTTTTCTTCATCATCTTCATATACATATTAACCCCCCACCATAAACACCTTTATTTTTGCTCATCCACCACACTTCACTAACAACCTTATTGCATCACCAACACACATCTCTAAAACCAACTCTTTTCTTCATGTTGAACAACTCACAACATAACAACAAACCTTGCCATGCTACACACTCAAACACCATAACCATGAATCACCTTACAACAACTCTTGAATCTCTCTTTTCTACTCACAAAACAACACTACATTCAACAACAAAAATTGTTTTCATCATCTTCCACATCCATCCCTCAAACTATAAATCCCTTCATTTATTCACTTATATAAAACCATTACCACCAACCTCTCATTCAAACAAATCAACACAATGTATCTCAAAAATCTCACTATCCTTAAAGCACATAAGCCACATCATATAGTCTTCTATACACATAATACACTCACCTCACACTCAAAATAACCACCTTTTCACACGCCACGTCATGTTTCTTTCCAACCCATTCTGCCACCACACTCACACAACTGCCATCTTTTTTTTCTCCGGCGAGAAGCGTAACACCTACCTTCGCATATCTCCAAACGCGACACATTTTGGTAGTTTTCTCTATGCTCATTGTTTTTATTTACCTTCATTTGTGTTGATGTGTTGTCTTGTGCTTTGGTTAGATTTTGAAAAAAAGAAAAGAAATGGATTTGTTTGTTTTAGATGAGGGTTTTCTTAGTTATGCTTGAAACGAAAGAGAGGCCATTTGATCTCTTTTGCTTTTTAAAATCTTTACCACATATCACGAGTATGATAGTTGTTAATTTTGAAAAAAATGGTCATATGGTGTGAATGGATGTATCGTTGCCCCCTACATTTCAACATGTTTTTTTCTTTTATGTTTAAATTAAGACTCATAATGGTTATTGGGTTAGGCCCAATCCCTTTTTGATGTTTCTACTCCCATGTCAATATGTGCACCCTTCATTTCTATGTTTGTTTATTTTTTCTTTCTTGTTGATTAACTTAATATAATATTTCTTTAATTGTTTAAGTTTTGATTCTATTTAGTTGATTAAATCATAATTTATTTATTTTATTTTTTATTTTTTAAAGTAGATTTCGATTATTAATTTAACATACTCCAATAGATATCATTAATTTAACATACTCCCATGGGAGGATTGTTGTACCATTAAACGCCTGTAAGTCTGAACCTTCGTACGCCCACAAATTTCCTCTCTCGAGGCCCATCTTCTCAAACAACTCAGAGTAAATTATGTCGCACGAGCTACCCCCGTTGATTAGGATTCAGGAAACATAAAAATGTTCGTTCGTAGTAGTGATGAATAAGAGGGTAATCTCATTCAGGGTTCCCTCAATTTTTTGCAATCTCAGAACCTGGGCATTAGCCTGGAAGAAGTCTTGGTTGACGGGTCCCCATCCTTCTTATGGACGACCATGGATTTATAAATTTTCTTCTTCATCATCCCCTTGGATGCAATATTTTCCCGAGGTACCCCTTCGGTGATAGCAGCAATGCGTTGGCACTTTCTTTTGCCTACTTCACTGTCTTTGCCACTAGTCCTCGATATGTTGGTCACAGAGTCTACCAATTTTGAGGGGGACTTACTCTTGGGAGCCTCTCATCTATCTCTTTTTCTTCCCTTAATATATTCAAACAACTAGCCTCTCTTTATCAATCCTTTAATGATGTCCTTCAGTTGGATGCAGTCATCGGTGTTGTGGGACTGACCCTTATAGAAATGGAAATATTTTGTCTTATTCATTCTGGACGACTCTCTAACCAGGAAAGTGTTTCTGAATCTTCCTTTCTAGAACTATGTGTTGGTGCAATCTTGAAAAATCTTCTCTTGTAAGGCATTTAAAGGAGTGTACTTATCGTATCAACCATGGGTGTTGAGGCCGAGTTCATATATCCGCCTATGTGAGTCTTTCTCGAATGAACGGTCAGGGTTTGCATATGTTGTGCCCAGGTTATCAAATTGGGTGTTAATATTTTCTTCAACGTGGATAAAAGTTTGTGCCTTATTCAATATCTCTTTCACAATACAAGCCTTTTTTCTCCCCGGATTTTGCCCGAATGAGTTGTCCTATAACGAGCCATTCTCAAATTTCCAACACTTTAGACCTCCCTCGACCTCTTCTACTTCCACAACCACTTGTGTAAAACGGTCGATGTAAAATTTCAAGTTCTCTTTCTTTCCCTGTGTTATCCAACTTAGGGAAATTATCATCATCAGTTTCCTTTTCCGAAATGTGAAGTGTGTCGTGAAGCTCTCACATAGGCCGGTCCTTGACTCAATGCTTATGTCAAGCAAATCTTTGAACCACATCCTGGAATATCCCGACAATGTTAGTGCAAATAATTTTCACTTGGAAGCTTCATCAGCGTAGAATCAGTTCAAACGCTCATCGGCGAGTTACACGTGCTCGTCAAGATCTCCTTTCCCATTGTACTCATTCAACTTAAGAGGTTTCTCCACTACCTTTAGTATTTGACTGTCTAGGATGCAGGTGCAAAGGGGATGCTTTTGTAGATTCTTCATTGGTGACTTTTTGACCTGCTATAGAGGAGGAACATGGCTAACTCTATCTCCATCGAGGCTCTGAGGAAGAGTTTGGCACTTCTTGCTCTTCTGGTGGTTATGAGATTTTAGAGTTTCATCTCTCCATGACGCGGTTGGCTCGGGAATAACAGTTTGGCTCCTTTTTTAAATGACTCCATGCACGGTGTTTCCCTTCGGAGGCGTATTGTGCAAGCTTTCTTCAAGGAAAAGTAATATTTCTTCTATTTTGTGTAAGATTTGTTGTCGAATGATGGTGTACATATTGTTCAGTAACTAATTAACACCTTGTACTTCGAGATTAGCCTATAGCAGTTAGAAACTAGACAATGTTTTAGATCGTAAGACTGATGGTTGTACCAGAGGTCTGAGGGGAGGTATTGAAGTGTATTATGTGATATGAGGAGGTTGAAGTAGATCTGAATGCAGCAGAGTGTCTACAATAACTTGATATGTAATACCTTGAAGAGGAGGAGGACGTTGATTTCGCGTCGCTTGAGTGACAATAGTAACTGCTTCGCGTAAGACGGAAGAACGAATAGCTTTAGAACTTATCATCATTAGGGGATTTGGAACTCAGGAATTTGGAAAATCATAAAATCAAGGTTGACCATCTACTCGAATAAGTCAAACGCGACAAACCTGGTGTTTGATTTTGAGAACTCTAATTTGATAAGTTAAAGAGGTTTTGAATCGATGGATCCAATAGAGAATGTGTGATTGTGGAAAACGCATGAATCAAAAGTCGAATCCCACATATAGCGCCATTGTTCTGTTATGGAAGCAAAATTGATTGGAGAATTAGTGGTTGTGATGGACAACGGTGGATATGAACCTCAAACTTGGAGAATGAGAGGTTTACCTGCAAGATTAATACTCAAACACTTAAGTTAGTATGTGAAGGAGAAAAGTGAATAAAATTTGAATTTGAAATTGCGAGAGATTCTTCGCTTGTGTTCTTTATATAATGGAGTGATTATAACAACTTGTTATTCTCTAAGTGTGGGATGCAGGAAGCCGATGGATGTATCCTAGCCTTAGATCTCTAATATTCTTTTCTAAGGTAGTTTTTCTAGACTATGAGCAGTTTTAAACGAATCATTGTTTTCTTTGGATCGTCGGTCGATGGCCCTTATGGTTGCTCGGAATAATAAGTTAAGTGTAGTTTTTATATTTTATACTTGTAGAAGGATAACTAATTTGAATATTAAAGTTAAATATTTTTAATTATGAGTCGAGATAGTGTAAAAGTCATCAAAGATGATATAATATTTATGACCATCCATTTATAAATAGATAATTTTGCAATAAACTTCTTTTACTTGGCAAGTTCATTTTATGAGCTTTTAAGTTTTTAAACTCGTAATTTTGAAAAATGTGTTTAGTAATTTATATTTTTCCTCGACTTTATAGTTTATTTTTATAAATTAATTCAAATAACTTATAAGATAAAATTTTGTTTGAATACATAAAATATGATAAAATATGATGAAATTAAATGATATAATATAACATATTAAAAAATTCATTATTTAACTTATTTAAAATTAGATTGAGTGTAATAAAATGAAGAATATCAATTTCTTTACTTATAAGTTATAACTACTTTTATTTTCCTCCCATTTGAATGGAAAGAGAAATTTATTATATCTGCCTTTTTTATACTTCCTTCGCCTCATAAAAAGTGTCTCAATTGTACTTTTTTTTCAGTCTCAAAATAGTTGTCTTTTTACAATATTAATGCAACATTTATTATTATTTTTCCACTATCATACTCCTATTTATTAACTTTCACTTTATTCAACCACTCTTTTAATTACTCCCTCCGTTACTTTTTAAGTGACATTTTTTTACTTTTTACACATACCAAGGAAGCTAATCATTATTGTTACTTTTCAAACAATAATTCTTGTTTTACCTATAATACCCTAAATTATATATTTGTTAGCCGACAAATTTCGGCCAAGGGAAAAGCCAGTTTCGACCATGGGTTTTGTCGGAAGCTCCTCGACAGAAGGGTGAACGAGTCTGTCGGTCGGCACATGCAAGCTTTGGTCGAAGTCGAAAGGTTTTGAGCGGAGAATGGGAACGTGGGCACGCAAAGAGGTTGTGGGTAGTTATGCGCCAAGATGGGGAAGTGGACCGACACATGGCACCACGAGAAGGCTTTGTAACCTCCCGACGGTTATTTTCGACTAGTATTTAAGCCAATGTTAGGTGAAATTCTGGAGGTGGCGATTTGAACATTGGCAGTAGGGGTAAAGCTTGAAGTACCAAAACGTTTACGAGAAAAAAGTTACTCTCCTCACAAACAATATATTTTGCCTCCACTTTATAATTACAAGTCATTTAATCTTCGTAAAGTTTATCTTTTGTCTTGTCTCGCTTTATCGTTTATCATCTTTGTTTCCGTACTTTATCGTTTCTACTTTTCATTTTACCTTTATTATTTCCTTGACTCGTCAAGATTCTCGTTTACACCTTTTCAACCAATCAGAAACATTGCTTACCAAATAGCCATACACCCAAAACACTAAGTCTAGGACTCCTTAGCCGCTCCTGCAAGTAAACCTCATATAGGAAGGCTATAGATTGTTGTGCGAAACAACAAATTGGCACACTTGGTGGGACCTCGACAGTGTTAAGTTGTATGTGATTGCGCAGTGGAAAATGATGTCTCCTAGACCCCACGAAGAAACATCTTTGACGGGAGACACAACGACACCGCAGGCCGCTAACACCGGCTCTAGTATGGCGTCGACGGTTTCAACAACATTTGTAAGACCAATTTTGATGTCGTGTCAGCCACAAACACTGACACCGACAACCATGGGAACTATGGGGTAACATATGCCCAGTTACACGGCTCCCATACACAGAACGTTGGGTATGCCGATGGAGTTTATGGCAAACATGCATAACCTCGGTTCGACTTACAACGATACCTCGTCATTGCCATTCCCTCGTTATCATGGGTTTGGACCTTTGGCAACCCTATTTGGTCGACCCCAAGGATTCGGATTGACGTCCCAATCAGTCCTAACTTTTACGTCAAGCTCCGTTATCGTTATGAGACAACAAATGGACGAAAGTAACCATGAAATGGTACACATGTTAACTCGGAAAATGGGTACTATTTTAAGGCCCTTGATCCAGGATTCGACGCAGAGCTATCAACAGTTGGCGATCCAAATGACCAGGATTGAGACTTTTTGGAAGCTCCAAGGGCTCAAGTGCGTCAAAATCCCATGCCTCATCCTCGACCAGAGACTCTGGTTCGACAAGAGGAGATAATAGATGATACTGTCGAACAAGAATACCAGAAGTTTGAACACATCCCAAGGGTGGCACGAAGGCCCCCCGTGGTACTGGTTAACCGTAACCAAGATCCCGACCAGGTGGTTCGACAAGTTCGACACGATGCAACCATAGGGGAATAAAACCTAAAGGCTATCGTTGAACGGATCATAATGCGAAACGGAGTAAGTCCTTGCCTCCAACGACCGATATACTCCTCTCCTCTACCAGATTTTGTCTTACAGACAGAATTGCCAAGGGGATGGAAAGTCCCTAAATTTACTAAGTTCGTGGGGGATACTGAAGAATCCACCGTCGAACATGTGGCAAGGTACTAGACCGAGGATGGTGACATAGAAAATAATAAGGACTTGAAGTTAAAATACTTCCCAAGTTCTCTTACGAAAAATGTGTTTACATGGTTCACAATGTTACCTCCACAGTCGATCCAAACATGGACAAAGCTGGAAAGGTTGTTCCATGAACAATTTTACATGGGACAATCAAAGATCAGCCTTAAGTAACTAGCTAGCTGTCGCATCCGCGAAAAACAACCGGCGGGCTAAAACAAAACAACACAGAGCCACCGCCGTGCGTTATTTATCCCAAAAGAGGGAAAGGAAACGCTCGAAGTAAACCTGGAAAGGACATGGTCTCGCGACCAAAGAGAATGGGATCGGGAGTCGGTTATGCGAAGGGAAGGTATTAGCACCCCTACGCATCCGTCGTACTCGACGAGATCCACGCTCAAAAGATAGAAAAAGGTTGCTAAAACAAACATCACACACACACACTGAAGACAACACAGGTGGGATAAGAGGGGAGAGGGCTCGCTAGGACATCGCGTCCTATGCCTACGTATCTCGTCTGGAACGAGAATCAGAGCTGCCGTAGTTTGGCTCACGCACGCCAAATAAGACACACACAAACACAGGCAAACCTGGAACCCGAACGCCAATCGCTGGACTTACATCAGCTTCCGAACCAAACAAACCCACACTGGAAACCAGATGCCACTTGATGGACTTATACCGGACTCCAAGCACACAACAATAGGATACGGAATACCAATGGCTGGGCTTACATCCATCTCCTACACACACAAGAACAAACAAGCAACAAGCTACTAAGGAGTCGGGAACTCGAGCCTAGCAACTGTCAAGCAAACACCAAGAAGGGTGAACACACAGACTAACAGGGAGTCGGGAACTCGAGCCTGATAGCTGTCAAGCATAACACACTCAAAAAAAGAAAAGGGTGCCCGGAGAGATCTCGTACGACCTCCTGCCTACGTACCTCATCTGGTATGAGGATCAGGGCAACGTAGTTCCCCTGAAGGGGAGAAAGACTAGCCTAACCAGATACAGAGGGAGACACAACTAGGGAGACTATGACTCGAGCCTAGATGTTATCATGCATATCATCCCTAAGTTAAGGTTGGCTACCTATCTTGCTCAGGCAGCAAGTTAATCCTAAACAGGCAAAGCAAAGTGTAACACCTCAAAATTTGCCCTCCTCTCTTGGGACTAGCTTAACATATTGCATATCATTTGTAGGTCATTAGGCATTTGCATATTGCATATCATGTGGTTACATTGTGCAAATTATCCTCCCAAGTCTTGATCAGGAGATAAGAGGTTATGATGCAAGCCTAGGGTTTTATTGACTGATCATTAGCCATCTGAGGATTAGGCTATGAATTAGGGTTTTGGTTCTCAAGGAGATGGGTCTTCATCTTGGTTGAAATGATACATCATCATCATCATGGTCTTGATATCATCTAGAAGATTCAAGTGTTGATCAGATACCTTGAGATTAGGGTTTTGACCACTGGTCATCCCTAATCAGTTGCATTAGGCCAATCAGGGCATGGCAAGGAGATGGGGTCTACAATGGATATGGGGATCATCATGTGATTATATTGAGCTTATTGAGGCTAGGGTATCATCATTGAGCCATTTCATCAGAGAATTGGGGCTCAACTTGATCAGTGCATTGCCAGATTCATCTATCAGTTGAAAAAGTCAACTGTGGTTAACTGTGCTTGATTTAATGGATTTGGAGGTGGGAGAGAGTTGGATACACTTCATTCATGTCTAAACAAGTTTCATTTGACATTTCAAAGATCAAGAATGAAGAAAATAAAGTCAGGAGAAAAATTGCCAAAAATAGAAAGTGACTTGTAATGGAAGTTTCCAAAAATGGAAAGTTTTTCACCACAAAATTACATGTCCAAAAAAGCTTCAAATGAAAATTTGTCCAACATGAAAGTTGTAGATCTTGCTCCCACCTTTCCAAAAAGTCCAAGAACTTGAATTTCCCATGTATGGTTGACAAGTTATGGTCCATTCATTTTCCAAAAATGCCTATAATCAAAGTGGCATAACTTTCACATGGAATGTCCAATTTGAGTGATCTTTTTGTGAGCAAACCCCATTTCACATGTACTTTCATGATGTATGTTCAAAATTCATCAAAAATGGTCAAGGCAAAAAGTCAAATTTCAAGTGGACTATTTAGCATTTTTGGTGTGAGATAGTGAAATTGAGAAATACAAGGCTTATGGACATGAGACCAATTCCAACACACTCCATATGCCAAATAGAACATGTTTGAGTTGTCATTTGCTGTCACATTGCATTATTTGGCAAGGTCATTTTTGGACTTTCACTCAAAAGCTCATTAGTGTTAATCACTTCCAATTTTGATAATTGAGATTAAGAAATGGATTAAGGAGAGAGTATATATTGTTAAGCATAATAGAATTTGCTAATGACATCACACTTCTCAAGATCCATAACTGAATTTCCCTCCAATTCTCTCAAATTCTCCAAAACTTCATCAATCTTTTTTCAACAATTCTTCATCAATTCTTCATCATTTTGGACAATTCTTCTTGGATTCACTCTCCACAAACCTTATTGAAGAACTGTTTTGACAAATCTGTGGCAAAAGCTTCAAGAATTGGACTGTTGGAAAGCTTGCTCAACAATGGCAAAGTGAAGATTCTTCCAATTGGAGCTGTTTTGGATCGAGCTAGGCATTGCAATCATCTTCCTGTACATTAATCTTCATCTGTTTTCACAATTTGGATGGTGAAGCTCGCGGATTCATCACTGTCATCATTTTAAGGTCAGAACTCGATTTCACTAATTGCTTCAATCATTACATGGCTTTTGTAGATCTTGTGATGTAGAACATGATGCAACTTGTGGTTTGTGATTTGGTTGAATATTGAATGAGATATTTGGATCTAAAGTTTGATGTGCGTTTCTTCTTTCGCTCGATCCCGTTGCTACGCTTAGAATTAGGAAAAACTAATTGCATATCCTTAATCCTTGTTGGAAGACGGTCATGATGATGTGCGGTTTGTAGCGTTTGGTTAGAATTAGTTCATGTCCATTTTCTGGAATTTTCTGAACTTGTTTTGTTGAAGAACATGAGGAAACGCGCGCTAGATCTTGTTTTCGCCTGGCCAGATTCGAATTGGTGTTTCCCGCCGCCATCGTCCAATAGCAGCGCGCCGACGCATTAAAATGAAACGGTGTCGTTTTGTTCTTGTGGTTTAATATTACAGTTTTGCCATTTTTAGTTAATTACTTCATTATTTCAATTTCTTTTTCATTTTAATTTCATTTTTGATGCTTGATCTTTAGAAAATCATAACTGATTCATTTTTTATCCAAATTGAGGGAGATTTTTTTCATGATGATCCTTGTGATGTGTAGAATTTAATCATGATTTTTATTATTTTTGTGCACATGTGAAAAATTAAAATGCCTAGGGATTGATTGTATGTGTCACATTTGTATATACCATGCCATACCTTTCATAAAATGATGATGCTTTCAAATAAATGGATGAAATTTTTTGTGCATATTCTGGACACTTTGATGGTGATTTTCATGTGTGGTTTGTAATTTTTGGATACTTGGTTGATTAGATATGAATTTTTGAATAGAGGTGTGACAATTTGTGTCATACCAAGCTTGATGAACTTCATGATTTTATTTAAAATGCTTAGGGATGTTAGATTGAGCCAATTTTTTGCATGAATGAACATATGTATGTTGAGATCACATGAGAATGTTTCTGGAATTTTTGATGACATTTTCTAATTGATTGGAATTTTCTCTTCTGTTGGATCATTTTGTGACATTTTGTGACATTTTGTGACACATGATTGTATTTTGTTTGTGAAATCCTCATAGTGTATTGGATGGATGTGAAATTTGGTATGAGCATTGTAGACACATTATAGGTCATTGTGGTTTTAATCCCATTCATTTCTTAATTGTTGTCACTGTTTTATGATTTTTGGAAGTTGGTGATTGTGTTGATGCCTTGTATTGGCTTGTTTGAACTTGTCTGAACTTCTTGATTTTCATTGACCTACTTCCTTTTGTCCAACTGAGCTAAAATTTGACATGCTATCCATTGAATGTGTCCTGTTTAGGTGTGAATTTTTGTGGAATTAATTGAAATGTTTTGGTATGCTTTTGGTTGAGATAGTTCTGTTTGGTCTTTTGAAGTTGCAAGTTGCATGTTTGATACTAAATTGTGCATAAAATGATAATGGTGATTGATATGAGCATGTGACCAATTGCATTTGCTTTTAATTTGGTTAAGTGTGATTGTGGATAAGTTTCACTTGCTGTTTTGGATTTTTTATCTCTTTTGGACCCTAGGCTTGGCCTAGTGGTCTTGTTTCTCACTTTTGGAATTGTGTTTCAGGTTTGAGCTGCAAAAGCCTTAAGGAGGACAATGCAAGTTGTAAATTGAGTTTGTTTGATGTTGTAAACTAACATTGACTTTGTGTTGTAGGGTTTGATGCTTAAGTTTGAGCTCATGGCTTGCACTTGTGTGCATTAACTTGTGTTTGACTGTACAGATTAATATTTGTTGTTTACTGTTGGTTTGTCTGAGTACTGATGATACTTGATTGATTTCAGGTACATTAAGTTGCTTACAGTTCCTTGAGAACTTGCTTGTTGTTGCTTGGTTTTTAAACCAATTGAGGTAGACTCTCTTGTCTCCATGTAGTCTGGAAGACCTGGCCTGTTACTTGGCCAGGCAATTGTCTGAAGTCCTCCTTAAGAGGCGATGTTTGTGATTGTTTAATTTTGTCCCCAAGCAGGTAAAGTCCTTGATTAAGGCAATTGGTGGATCATAGAGATATGCAGTCTATCTCCCACTATTCTGTTGAGTCGTCCCTCTGCTCACACCACTGTGTTGATGCATTGGGACACAAACCCAAGATCTTGTACATTGTACAGTTGTGTCAGAGTCTTGAGTGTAGAAGGGTTCCTCCTTTCTGAACCCACACTCCTTTGTCTGAAGCTCTCCCTGGACAGGGATAAGAGCTGTGAAGTCTAATCTTCACTCACCTTTCATCTGGCTTCACCCTGACTCTCAATGTCAGGGTTAAGAGCTAACACTACCCTTGTACAGATGACTTGCCTTGGCAGTCGAACCCTTTGTTTGAGCCTCACTTGACTGGATATAGTGTGTGATATCTGAAATGTGAATGTTTGCTTTGTTTATGCTTGCATGCTTGCTTTCTTCCTGGATAGGATTAGCTTGCTGTGGTGCAAGTAGGTAGAAACCATAACATAGGGCAATGATGCATGATAACACTAGGCTCGAGTACAGCTCCCTGGTAGTGTGTCTTCCCTTTGTGTCTGGCTAGTATTTCTTTCCCTTTCGGGGGAACTACGTCGCCCTGATCCTCATACCAGATGAGGTACGTAGGCAGGAGACCGTGCGAGGTCTCTCCGTGCACTTTTTTTCTTTTTTTTTGTGTGTTTGTTTGACAGTCGCTAGGCTTGAGTGCCTGACTCCTTAGCGACTTGTTGTTTGTTTCTTCTTGCGTGTCAGGATATGGATGTAAGCCCAGCGATTGGTTGTCCGTATCCTGAGTGTGCTTGTTTGGTTCGGATGCCGATGTAAGTTCAGTGATTGGCGTTCGGGCTCCACGTTTGCCTTTTTGTGTGTGTTTTGGTTCGGATGCTGATGTAAGTCCAGTGGTTGGCATTCAGGCTCCATGTTCGCCTGTGTGCGTTGTGTCTTGTTTGGCGTGCGTGAGCCGAACTACGGCAGCTCTGATTCTCGTTCCAGACGAGATACGTAGGCATAGGACGCGATGTCCTAGCGAGCCCTCTTCCTCTTAACCCCACCTGTGTTGTTTTCGGTGTGTGTGTGTGTGTGTGATGTTTTAGCAACCTTGTCTTTCTTTTAGAACGTGGATCCCGTCGAGTACGACGGACGTGAGGGGTGCTAATACCTTCCCCTTGCGTAACCGACTCCCTTACCCTTTCTCTTTGGTCGCGAGACCATGCTTTTTCCAGGTTTCTCTGAGCGTTTCCTTTCCCTATTTTGGGATAAATAACGCGCAGTGGCGGCTCTGTTTGTTTTTGTTTTAGCCCGCCGGTTGTTTTTCGCGAATGCGACACAAAGCATGCAAGCATAATCAGAACAAAGCAAACATTCACAATTAGCACACACTATATCCAGACAAAGTGGGCTCAAACAAAGGGTTAGGCTGCAAAAGCAAACCAACTGTATCAGGTGATGTTAGCTCTTAACCTTGACATTGAGAGTCAGGGTGAAGCCAGATGAAGTGGAAGTGAGGGGTGTGCCTCACAGCTCTTATCCCTGGCCAGGGAGAGCTTCAGACAAAGAAGTGTGGGTCCAGAAAGTGGGAACCCTTCTACACTTATGACACTGACTCAATTGTACAACTGTACAAGGATCTTGGGTTACTATCCTCAAGGCGTCAACATGTAATGTGAGCCAAGGGATGACTCAACAGAAGAGCAGGAGATGGGTTGCACATCTCTTGTGTCTGCCAATTGCCTTATTCAAGGTCTTTTCCTGCTTGGGGACAAAGATAAACAAGCACAAACATTGCCTCTTAAGGAGGACTTCAGACAGGTGCCTGGCCAAGTAACAGGCCAGGTCTTCCAGACTACATGGAGAAAAGGAATTCTACCTCAATTGGTTTACACAACCAAGCAGCAACACAAGCAAGTTCAAAATGAACTAGAGCAACTAAGGTACCTGAAATCAATCTAATTCAATCAGTACACAGCTCAAACAGTTAAACAGACAAGTTAAAAATTAACTGTACACAAGCAATGCATCAAGCAAAGCATAAGCCAATGCTCAACACAAATGAATTAGACACCACCTACAAAACAAAATTAATGTTAATCAACATCATTCACATGAGCAACTCAAACCAAGTGCATTACTTCCTCCATTCCATTTGCCTTTTGTCCTGAAACACAATCCAAACATGAGAAGCAAAACCCTAGGACAAAGCCTAGGGTCCAAAGGGGAGGAAAAACCCAAAACAGAACATGAAAATTATCAAAAATCAAGTTCAATCAATTTAGAATCATGTCCAATTGGTCTCATGCTCATATCATTCACCAAGATCATTTCATGAAAGAAATAGTGCAAAACATGCAATCTAGAAGCTCATTGGACCAAACAGAATGCATCAATCCAAACTCAATCCAAAACAATTCAATAAATCTCCAGAAAATTCATGGCTAAACAGAATTCAATACACAATCATCATACCAAATTTCAGGCCATTTAGACAATTGGAAGCAAGTCAATTAAATTCATCAAGTTAAGGCATGCTCATACAAGTCCAAACATGGCACCAAATCAAGCATCAACTACAAGCAAGCATAAAACAGTGTAGGAACATGATAAATGCACCAAACCAAAACCATGGAAAACTTCAATGTGTCTATAATCACTCCACAAAATTTCAAGTCCATCCAATACATATCCAGAATTTCACAAAACATTTAAAATCATGACTCACAAAAGGTCCACATTTGGCCAAACAGAAAGGAAATTCTCAAACAAATAGGAAATGCACTCAAAAATTCCAGAAAAATTCACAAGTTAACCTAACATCCAGGAGTATCAACATGCAAAAATTCAGACCATTTCAAGTTCATATGGCATGCTAATAAAAATCATGAAGTTGCACAAGAAATGGTGTGACACAAATTGTCACACCTAGGTTCAAATGATCATATCTCACAATCCAGGAATGATAAAATAGCAAACTCAAAGCCAAAATGTTCATTTATGTCTCCAGAATAAGCATGCAAAATTTCAGGAATTTCTAATTAGGTATCATCATTTCATGAGCAAAATACCAAGCAATGTGCGACAAATGACACATCCAAACAAACCCTAGGCCATTCCAAAATTTACACGTCCACAATTTTTGCAAAAATGTTCATTAAATTGTAGAGATCACAAGGATTATGGCACAAAACATTTCATGCAATTTGGACAATTATTGAATGAGTTATGAATTTATTAACATGGAGAAAAATTAAAAATGATGAAATAAGCATGGTGAAATACATGAAGCCTAAGGAAAATTAATTGCCAAGCCAAAATGTGAAATGTTACAGCACGGAATCGAAGACGGTACAGTTTCAAAACCAAGCGCGTGCAAACAACTCTAACATGTACAGTACGCGTAAAATTGGATCAAACTACACTTTCTGGAAATTATTTCAAGCTTCATCACGCGTTCATCACCTTCATATGTCCAAGAACAACTCTCCACCAAATCACACAAACTTTATATCAATGGAAAGGTCTCGCAACATACATCATGAATATCACATCAATTAATCCTAATTCATCCTAATTTAAGAGATTCGAATCAAAACATATTTGAGCACAAAACTTCAAATCATCATAACTTCCTTGTTTCTCAACCAAATTTAGTGGTTCAAATTGCAGAATGATCTACTAAGAAAGATCTACAAGAAGCATCAAACAATTTCAAGAATCATTGAAGTCGAAATCTGACATTAATTTGAAGACAGTTGCGAATTTGCGTGTTTTTGGCCTTGGAATTGCAAAACAGATGTGCTATGATGATGTGGAAGATGAATGGAACAAGGTTTGTTGCTCAATTACGCACGATCTTGATGAAATCTCCACTTGCCATTGTTGCATCTCACTTTAACAGTCCTTGATTTTGCTTGAATGTGAAGAATCCTTGCTTCAATCAGCTTCAACAATGATTGTAGATGATGAAACAATGAAGATCTTGGCTAGGCTTGTGAAGAAATTGCAAAAAAGTGAAGATGAAAAGTTGAGAGAATTGTGCAATTTTGGATCTAGATCTGAGATGAATGAATGTTAATCCCAAAAACAGTTATGATTAATCATTTATATGATGCACTAATCCATTTTGTTAATCAAGTTTAGCCAAATGTGAGTGATTAGTGAAAATGCACTTTTATGCTAAATGGTAATTAGCCAATCCACCCTCACTTATGCAAACCCAATGTAACAGTAGAATTTCTGGTTGCAGCAAGTTTCAAATGGCATTTGTGAGCTATTGCAAGTGGAATCATGTGAAAACAAGGCTTAATTCTCAAAATCACCTTTTTCCCTCCCTTTTTCAAAATTGGTCCACTTGAAAAATGGACTTTTTGTGTGATGAGTTTTCATGACATGTAATGCTTGTTTTGGATAGAGAACATCAAAAGAATTTTGCTCAAAGAAACCTCACTCCATTTGGCCTTGTGAATCAAAAGTCATGCCACTTTGAAATTCAATTTTTTGGACAATGATCAATCCATAACTTGCCAACCACACATGAGAAATCCATGTTCTTGGACTTTTTGGAAAGGTGAGAGCAAGATCTACAACTTTCATGTTGGACAAAATTTCATTTGAAGCATTTTTGGACATGTAATTTTGAGGAGAAAAACTTTCCATTTTTGGCAAATTTGAATTACAAGTCACTTTCTATTTTTGGAAAGTTTCCGTCTGACTTTATTTTCTTCATTCTTGATGTTTGAAATGTCAAATGAAACTTGTTTGGACATGAATGAAGTGTCTCTAACCCTCTCCCTCCTCCAAATCCATGAATTCAGGCACAGTTGACCATAGTTGACTTTTCTGACTGATAGATGAATTTCAGCTTGACTGATAAACTTGAGCTTCAAACTCCTGATGAAATGGCTCAATGATGAAACCCTAGCTTCCATAAGCTCAGTATAACCATAAAATGATCCTCATATCCACATAGACCCCATCTCCTTGACAAACCCTGATTGGCACCATGCAGATGATTAGGGTTGACCAGAGGTCAAAACCCTAATCTCAAGGAATCTGATCAAGCTCAATGAATCTCTTGGTGATGACAAGACCATGATGATGATGATGTACCATTGATACCAAGATAAAGCTCAACCTCTTTGAGGAACCATGAAACCCTAATTTGAATCACACATCCTCAGATGGTCAATGATCAATTCATGAAACCCTCAGCTTGCATCTTAACCTCTTTATCTTCTGATCAAGACTTAGGAGGATGACTTGCTCAATGTTGCCATATGATATGCAAATATGCAATGCCTAATGACCTAAAAAATGATATGCAATATGTTAAGCTAGTCCCAAGAGAGGAGGGCAAATTTTGAGGTGTTACAGCTGCCCTTATTCAATCCACTGTGAACCTGTCGATATGAACAGCCTCGGCTTTCAGATGATCAGGATGAAGAGTGATTGAATACCAAGAACAGACGAACAATTTGCACTCTGATGGGAAAATAATTAACAATGCCTGTCAGAATCGGCAAAGAACAACCTTGAAAGAAGAATTCGTCTGGTACGGAGACAGTTGGCCTGATTACCGAAACAAGAGCGTCGACAGATCAGAGATGGGATACCAAAATAAATGGTAACACAGGGATAACTATGGCCTGAACACCACATCCGCTGGGGATTATGATCTCTTTTTGTTTTTCTTGAACCCCGAAACTTTCTGATCGATAATCTTTTTCCTTTTCTCTGATTGAACTGTATTTTCGCGATGATCGCGTAACGTCCTTTGATTTTATTCCCATCTCCGCCCGACGGAAAAGTTTCCTCCAGTATCGTACTACTGGGGAACATTGCTGACCTGACGTCATGATGTTAAACTCATCCGAGTAACATCTTCACCATCCGGTGAAACCAAATCTCAAGCGGTATCCACGGCTTGAATCGCGCTGAATGCGTCATGATGTTAAACTCATCCGAGTAACATCTTCACCATCCGGTGAAACCAAATCTCAAGCGGTATCCACGGCTTGAATTGCGCTGATCGCGTCATGATGTTAAACTCATCCGAGTAACATCTTCACCATCCGGTGAAACCAAATCTCAAGCGGTATCCACGACTTGAATCGCGCTGATCGCGTCATGATGTTAAACTCATCCGAGTAACATCTTCACCATCCGGTGAAACCAAATCTCAAGCGGTATCCACGGCTTGAATCGCGTTGATCGCGTCATGATGTTAAACTCATCCGAGTAACATCTTCACCATCCGGTGAAACCAAATCTCAAGCGGTATCCACGGCTTGAATCGCGTTGATCGCGTCATGATGTTAAACTCATCCGAGTAACATCTTCACCATCCGGTGAAACCAAATCTCAAGCGGTATCCACGGCTTGAATCGCGCTGATCGCGTCATGATGTTAAACTCATCCGAGTAACATCTTCACCATCCGGTGAAACCAAATATCAAGCGGTATCCACGGCTTGAATAACTGATACTTGCAATGCTGATGATCTTCCAACTAGCGAAACCACTTCTCAAACGGTAACCACGGTTCGAGTAGCATCTTCACCCACTGGCAAAACCATATCTCAAACGGTAACCACGGCTCGAGACTAGCTTATGCTTGCAACTATGATGCATGACTTTTTTTTCAGCGTAATGCTCCATAATCATGGAAATGCTACGCAATTTATTATGCAGTGTGCTATGCTTATCGACATGATGAATGCATAAAAGTATCCCCCTCAAGGGACTCTTCTGAGAAGCGCGAGGCGCTCTGCTGAGGAACTCGCCATTGCTTCAACTCCATCCTGCTGGGGAATAATACTGCTACTGGGAAATAGGCAACCCTTGCTGGGGAAAAACCTCATTTGCACTCTGTGGGGAAACAACGGTCTTTGACTTGCTGGGGATACAACAATCCCGTCTCTGCTTGAGAAACCACCACCCACAGATACCTCCGCTGGGGGAACAGCAACCTCCAGACCTGGCGACTGGGGAAGCATCAATCTGAAACCTGCTGGGGATAACCATCCTGACCCTGCTAGGGAAGCCACAGACCTTGGATCTGCTGGGGAATTAGTCCTCACAACTCTGCTTGGAGAGATAAGGAAATTTTGGTTCTGAACACCCTTCGACTCGTCGAATCATGTCATCCATCATTCAAATCCATTGTCAGCTTTCCAATTTTGAGAACTCCCAGACTCGTCTGGACTTTTCTGCTCCATCATCTTGTATTCCCAACTGCTTCGCGCTCGACGGAGAGCGAACTCCTGGGATTTATACAGACTTTTCAATCTTCAGACTTTGAAGAGTGATTAAAATCTAGGATCATCGTACGTCTTCGCCGTCTTGTCATCGTTCTTCTATTCATTCGTCCCTGATTGGACTCCACGGGGATTGTCTTGTCAATAGCTTCCACATCACAACCTGCAAGTGAGTGAAAATATCTAACAGTTCCTGCAAAAGAGATCGTTAGATAAAACCGTGCCCCAGGCGTGTCAAGATTTCAACACTTGAGTCACTCAACATTCCGAATAAGATTTCAAGCCTCAATCTTATAAGCATGCATTGGAAGGGACCTGTATGTCTTAAAATGCAAGATTTTTTATCACAATAATCTGGATGTTTTTGCAATCAAAGCGGTAATGAAAAACAAAAACAAAATTATTTGACTGAATATGCATTTTATTGATTGAAAAAGTGTGGCTCAAACTGAGCAATACAAAGGAAGCAATTCCTGAAAAGAGGTAATTGCGCACAAAAGGAAAAATCTATCCTAATGGCAATGTGAAACCACGATCTCATCGAGTTCCAACTCGGTTACACCCCATATGTCCTCAGACTCTCCTTGCTTTCTGCCTTCTGAATAAGACGCTTCTGATCGATCCCTACCGGGTATTATCCATGATGCCTTAACCAAAGCAAAAACGATCATGCCAGACGCAGCTGTTCGTTTCAATCCCTCTTTTGCCTGGACCGCCCTTTCGGGTTTTCAGTCCACCGGGATACCCCTTTTTGCCCAAGTCGCCTTTTCAGGTCTTCGACTTGCCGGGTGTACAGTTTTTTCCTTTTTGTCCCTAATTTTTGCCCGAACCTTTTCTTTCTGTTTTTTTGTTCGCCGGGATGCCCATTTTTGCCTGGACTATTTTATTCTTTTCGTCCAGCGGGTCTCTTTATACGAAGTATTTTTTAACTGCGTCCGCATTCATAGGGGATGGAAAATCTTCACCATCCATGGTCGTTAGCCACAAGGCTCTGTCAGAGAAAACCTTGACCACGAATGGACCTTCATAATTGGGTGTCCATTTGCCCCTTCGATCGTTTTGAGGAGGAAGGATCCTTTTCAGCACCATATCACCTACGTGATATACACGAGGTCGTACCTTTCTGTCAAAAGCACGTTTCATCCGTTGCTGGTATAACTGCCCATGACAGATGGCCGCCAGCCTCTTTTCCTCAATCAGGCTTAACCCTTCGTACCGGGTCCTTACCCATTCAGCCTCTTGCAATTTCACGTCCATCAGGACTCTCAAAGAGGGAATCTGAACCTCAACCGGTGGCAGCATCGATTCCTTCTTATACGAGTGAGAAAGGCGTTGCCCCAGCAGATGCACGCATCGACGTTCGATACCCAGGATACTAGCTTCATACTCAATCACACTGCCGGTGCATTCAAATGCTAGTCAGGTAGCAAAAAGGAACGTGGGATCCTTTTGGTGCAACCAAAACGGCACTAACTCCTTCACATTAACCCCATCAGACATCAGAATCCGTTCGGATTCAGGGTCAGGCCCCTCCTCCGGGATCGGTTACTCTCAATCTTTCGATTTGAGCACCTCGAGATGTCCTCATCAGGGAACTCAAACTTCCTCGGTTGATAATCCTCAATGGATTGCCGGGCGAGGTAATCAGACAATACACTCCCCTTGATTGCTTTTCGAGCAGTGTACTGTATATCACATTCGGTCAGAATCACTTGCCATCTCGCAACCCGTTCGGTCGATGCTGACTTCTCAGATATGTACTTGATCAGATCCATCTTGAAATCCACAAAGCGGTATGAACCAGCATATACTGTCTCAGTCGGCGAGCAGCCTTATGCCAAAGTACAACAAGTTTTTTCGAGCAGTGAATGTATTGTTTCACAGTCGATAAACTTTTTGCTAAGGTAAATTGCATGCTCTTTTCGACCAGACTCGTTATGCTGCCCCAGTACACACCTCATAGACCCCTCGAGGGCTGTCAAGTACCAGATTAATAATTGTTCCTTCCACAGGGAGATGTCAGAATCAGAGGCTCCTGCAACTCATTCTTTTACTTCTCCATGCCCCTTGGCAATCATTATTCCACCTGACCGTTTGATCCGTTTTCATACGGGTTCATACGTGGATGTTAGAGGAGATGCGAACCATGACATGTAGTTCAATCTACCTAATAAACCACGAACCTCTTTTTTGTTCTCGGTTCAGGCATTTCTTGTATTACCTTTTTTTTTTTTTAAAAACAGGATCAACCTCGATTCCTCTCTTACTTACAATAAGCCCCCAGCAGCTTACCGGCCCGCACTCTGATAGTGCACTTATCTGAATTCAACCTCAGTTTGAATTATCTCAACTGGTCTACTCAGCTTGGCCAGATCTGCCAGATGCCCCTCTTCTGTTTGGGACTTTGCTATCATGTCATCAACCTAGCATTCAATTTCATGATGAATCATATCATGAAACAAAGTCACCATGGCTCTCTGAGAAGTAGCACCGGCGTTCTGCTTCACTAGAGGACAGTCTTCTCTCCATGGTAGCTTGTGCACAACGACATCGGTACCCGACCCTGGCATATCCTGACACGACCAGGCAAAAGTATCCACATGCTCTTTCCGCAGGGCTACCATTCTGCTCTCGACTCGCCTCTGAAATGGCCCCAATTTCACTTCCCTTCTGACCTCGGCGGTGCTTGGAATAACAATCTTAATCCGCTCCTCATGCGGCTGAATCACCTTCTCCTCTTGTTTTAACAACCCGGCTAATTCCAGCATATCAGAATCTTCTTCGCCTTCTTCTTCGGCATGATAGATCGGATTGTCGAAGTCATATGAGGGTGTAACCAAATTGTTATCAATGAGATCCGGAGGATTATTGTTTTGAAGTCGGAACGACAAATCAAAAAAGGAAAAAATGAAAACAAACATTGCCATTTTTATTTTTAAAATTGCAAAAATAAATGAAAAACAGGGAACACCGCTTTTAATTGAAAAACATCCATTTATTAATGATGCAAAATGTTGCAAAATGAAACATGAGGTGGCCCTTACAATGGACCAATACGTTTCGGGCAAAACGTATGGCTTTCATGCAAATAAAACTGAAAAACAGAAATTATTACTCTTCCAGTAGAGTGACAGTGATGATCTGTTAGGCCTTCCAGTTCCCTAGTACGCACGCTTTTATCCACGACTCCAGCTCACAGTCAATGTCAGTCTCTTCCCCCACCGCACAGACGCGATCTGAATTTTCAGCGATTACACCCACCATCACCTGACCCTGCACCGGCACGGGATCGGCATTAACATTCAATGACAGTGTAAAATTGAGGGCCTTGGAATCCACCAGATCTTGGACAACATGCTTAAAGGCTCTACAACCCTCAATGTTATGCCCAGACGCACCAGAATGGAATTCACACTTGGCGTTCTCATCATAATTAGGTGGCCTCTGATCTGATCTCAATGGAGCTAATGTCCTCAATTGTACCATTCCGAGATCCATCAACTTCTTGAACAGAAGAGCATACGTCATGGGTGGCCTATCAAAATAACGATCAACCCCCTTTCCTCTCACTTGGTTCCCAGCTCTCTGTGCTCTCTGTGGAGTTGGCTGATGTTGCTGTCGGACTGACTGATTACTAGCAGGGGTGGTTACCGCAGCAGTGTGATGGTAGTAACGATCCCTACCGCGTCCTCTCTGGGCATACACAGCACTCGATTCACCCTTATTCTTGCGTTGGTCATTACCAAAGGATTTCTTCGGTCCAGACGACGAAGCGTTTCCTTGTGTTTCCCCTTTCTTCAGCCAGTCTTCAATCCTCCCCACCTTCTCGGCAATTGCTTTCTGCCCCAAGGCGAACTCTTGCATGACATTGATCAGCTCTCCCATCTTCTCTTTCAGCTCGAGAATGTCTGTGTTGGGCGGATTCATCATTCCTGTGTCAATCAAACAGGTTAGAAACTGACACCTGCAAAACAGAAGACAAGTTATTATGGTTCATGCATGAATGCAGTGTTTATCCACATGAGGGACACTCCGTCTTTCGATCCTGGCTTCATCGAGACATATAATAATCCGGTAGCAATATTCTGATATTCATCATTTGATTCCCTCATACAGATCAAAGATATATGATTCAGCAAAATACTACCCAACCATGTATGTGTCGTATGAGTGCATACAGGAAAGCAAATAAAGCTTGAAGATCGATCACTGAATGAAAACAATCATCGCATAGCAAAATGCACAATAAGCGCCATAGTCATACATCAAAGCTGATACAACTTAAATATAATCCTCCAGAATCAGAAAGGAAATACAAGTAAGTGAATTCCGTCAACAGGCCTGACGGTAATCCACGCAAAGAAAGGTCTATCCTGACGAGGGTCCCACAGAAGGCCCTATATCATCCACCATCTTCGCAAACTCTGCGGCGAACCTGAGCTCGGTATTCTCCTGCTGTAATCTCCCCACCTCCTTCTGGTGAATCTTCATCTGTCTGAAATAATGATCTCTCTCAGCCTGATAATGATCTCTTTCAGCAGCGATCTTCACATTCTCTGCTTCTTTGGTCTTCAGCTTTGCTTCCCACTCAGCAACGAGGATTCTGACTCTGTCGTCCCTCTGATCTCTCACAAGGATTTGCCTCTTCTTCTCATCTTCAATGACCTTTGAAGCTCTAGCCAATCTCTCCTTGGTGACGTCGTGCTCCTTCGTGGATGACGCTAAGGCTTGGTTGATCTTCCCATAGTAAGCAGTATCCATCTCAAAGCGCCTTGCTTCCAGGGCATATCGCCTATCCTGATCCTCCATCCTCACTCTGATCTCCTGATTAGACATCTGAATCCAAGCAACACTCATCTCCAATTCAGTCTTCTCTGCTTGCAACTGATCTCTGGCTCTCTTCATCTCGAGGAATTCTTCCATAGACAGAAGAACACGGACCCTCAATCATAGGACACCAAGGATCACCTCCCGAAAATGGTAGATGTGTGAGCTCAATCCTCTTCCGAAGCCAATCATCAAATGGAGGAAAAGACATGCTGTTAACCTTGCCAAAAGGAACCTTTCCTTTCCTCTGAATGTTACGCCATGACCCAGACACTTGTCTCAACTTGGCCTGATTGCCCTCAGCTGGGAAGTAGAAAGACTCCTGAATCTCACACTCGAGAGGAGGAACCTCCATGGCAAACCCCATTTGTCTCCTAAGAAGCGTTGGATTATAATTAATGCAACCCTGAACTCCTATGAGAGGCACATTGGGAAAGCTCCCACAGCTATATACGAAATCCCTTCCAGTCAGTCCGTTATGAGTCCAAGCTATGTCAGTGGCTCGCAAACCCATCAACCTGACCGACCACTTGACCGTAGGATCAAGAGCAGCAAAAGCACCTCGGGAAGGCAAATACCCCATAAACCACTTGAATAACAGTTGAGCACAACACTGGATCAATCCACCACGCCGCTTCTCGTTCCTGTTATGAACCGAGTAATAAACATCTCCGATCAGAGTAGGAATAGGGTTCTTCTGTATGAATAATCTGATGGCATTATGGTCCACAAAACTCTTTTGATTAGGAAACAGGATGGTCCCATAAATGCTCACAGCAATAACAGCACAGACCGTCTCCCAATTACCCGCAGCAGCATGTTCCTTGGCCTTGGCCTCCAAGAAACTCAAATGAAAACCCGGTAATTTTCCTTTCTCCTTCAAACCCTCCTTGGTCACGTCCGGGCTCAAATAAAGAGCACGAGAAATCTCCATAACAACAGGCTCCACCTTAGTGGCAAAGAAAGGAATCTGATCTCGGATCTGAATACCCAGGATGCTAGCATAATCCTCCATCAGAGGCCCCAACAAGTAGTCCGGGAACACAAAAGATCTCAAACCCGGGTCATAGAACTGGAGAAGAGTATGAATAACGCTCTTGTCACTGTCTGTGAGCCTGAAAACCAGCTTCAGAATACTACCGTATGCCTCACGGAACATCCCCACATGGTCAGGTGTAATCAATGCTATCATATCTCTCAACTCATCAATCTCTGGGTTGAAGAAACTGTAGACAACATCGTCTTTCAAACCGGTCCTCATGTCTGAGCAAAGAAGTCTCTCAACCAGGATCTCGATCAAAAATGTCCCTGCATATGGATAAACATGTTTTAGATGCAGGTAAATGCAAAATGCGAATGATGCTGATGAATGAATGCAATGCATTGCCATCCTCCAAGTCATCTGATCATCTGTTGCTCTGAGTCACAGCCCTGATCTCTGAACTGATCATAACCATCTGAAGGAAAATGTAACCACAAATCCACCTCAAGGGTTCAGAAATAAACGGAACTGAAAGATACACCATCATCATCATCAGCCAATCTCTGAGCAGATAACCTAAATCCTCTGAATCGGCCCGGGGAATCCTGAAATAAACGGATCCCCGCTGATAAATAACACGGACAGAACTCCGGCGTCTCAGAAATAAATGCCCCTAAATCCGACTTATAAATAGGACTCTGGTCAACGGAACCATCAGTCAACATCAAAGTCACCATCTGCACATGCACCTGTATGGATCACCCTCCCCTCATAGGTAAATTCTAATCAGGTCATCCTAAGGCGGATAATAGTCTCGACAATCGGACAAATATACTCAATGGGTTTGCCCTTTCGGGTGTGCCATTGTAGCTCCCTTAAGATCGTCTAAACCAAAGATCCGGGAAATGATCGGTCACCAGAGTCAATAGTTCAAAAGAGGTGACTCAACCAAAGTGGAACCCCACAAAGGAAGAGCACTCAAATGAACCTCGTCCGGCTTGTGGTATGTCACGTTACAACAATATGCTGATAAAGCAAATGAGGAACGTGAGACCACACTAATCCTAGGTGTATACTCGGGCCTGGGTTTTAGCCCCACTCAGAACACCCACCCCAAAACAGCGGAATCACCTGCACAGAGGACGGCGACATGATAGTATGATGCATGCAAATATTTATGCAAATATATACACAGTCAGAATAATAAATGCAATAAATAAAGCAACACAAGCAACCTAAACTATCCTAGAACGCTAGGAGAGACTCGCTTAGGGAAGATGGACCAGCAACAGGTCAACTTCTATAATCCCCAGCAGAGTCGCCAGCTGTCGCATCCGCGAAAAACAACCGGCGGGCTAAAACAAAACAACACAGAGCCGTCACCGTGCGTTATTTATCCCAAAAGAGGGAAAGGAAACGCTCGAAGTAAACCTGGAAAGGACATGGTCTCGCGACCAAAGAGAATGGGATCGGGAGTCGGTTATGCGAAGGGAAGGTATTAGCACCCCTACGCATCCGTCGTACTCGACGGGATCCACGCTCAAAAGATAGAAAAAGGTTGCTAAAACAAACATCACACACACACACTGAAGACAACACAGGTGGGATAAGAGGGGAGAGGGCTCGCTAGGACATCGCGTCCTATGTGTAACACCTCAAAATTTGCCCTCCTCTCTTGGGACTAGCATTATCATATTGCATACATTTTTAGGTCATTAGGCATTTCATGTTGCATATCATATGGTTACATTGTGCAAGCCATCTTCCCAAGTCTTGATCAGGAGATGAGGAAGTCAAAGGTGCAAGCCAGGGTTTTATTGATTGATCATGGGCCATCTGAGGATTGGGCTGTGAATCAGGGTTTCATGATTCTCAAAGGATATTGGTCTTCACTTTGATTGCAATGATACATCATCATCATCATGGTTTGGTGTCATCAGGAGATTGAAGAAGATTCCTTGAGATTAGGGTTTTGACCACTGGTCAACCCTAATCAGTTGTATTGGGCCAATCAGGGCATAATCAGAAGATGAGGTTTGTGATGGAGATGAGGATCATTTTGTGATTATATTGTGCTTATTGATGCTAGGGTTGCACCCTTGAGCCATTTCAGTTGAAGATTGGGGCTTAATTTGACCTATGCATTGCCAATTTCATCTATCAGTTGAAAAGTCAACTGTGGTCAACTGTACATGATCTGATGGATTTGGAGGTGGAAATGAGTTGGATACACTTCATTCATGTTGGAACAAGTGTTATATGACATCTCAAAGCTTAAGAATGAAGAAAATCAAGTCAGGACAAAAACTGCCAAAAATAGAAAGTGACTTGTAATGGAAGTTTCCAAAAATGGAAAGTTTTGGACCTCAAAGCCACGTGTCCAAGGAAGCTTCAAAGGAAAATTTGTTCAACATGAAAGTTGTAGATCTTGTTCTCACCTTTCCAAAAAGTCCAAGAACTTGAAAATCCAATGTATGGTTGGAAAGTTATGGCTCAGTGAAATTCAAAAATGACCCGTAATCAGGAGGCCATAATTTCCACATACTTTGTCCAAATTGCAAGTTCTTTATATGCACAAACTCCATTTAACATGTACTTTGAGGGTGCATAATTGGATTTTCCCAAAAGTGGCCAAGGCAAAAAGTCACTTTTCAACTGGACAGCTGAATTGGACCAGGGGCAAAATTGTCCAACTCTCAAAATAATTGGAATTTTTGAATGGGACTTTTTCCAACACCTCAGGAATGGCATTTTGAGCTTGTTTGAATCATCACTTTGTGGCCAAAGCATATGGTTTGAGTTTTGGTTTGAAAAATGAAATGGTGAAAATTGGACATTTTGCATTCACATGTGAATTTGAGAATGGAGCAACCAATAAGCATGGGACAAGTTTCTATGGTTCACATGTGTCATTTGGAGATTGCATGAGCTGTCAAAACAGCTGGCATGAGCTGGCATAGTGTATTTACATTTTTGCCCTTGTTTACAAATTGCCATTTTCACTAACTATGCCAAATTGGTTAATTACATGATTAGTGATGGATTAGTGCAATGTATATAAACCAAATCACTTCCTAATCATAACAGAACACACATTTCCCAAGATTGGATCTAAAACTCATCAAATTCTCTCAAAAACTCAAGAACTCATCAAGAGCAAATTGGATCGAAACTCTCTCATTTCTTCACCAAATCGTGTGATTTTTGTTGCTTCAATCCCTATTCCCCTTCCTCTAGATCTGTTTTGATAGTTTGGAAAGAAAGGAATACGAAATGGTGGCTGTCCAAAAGTGCCTCATCAATGGCGAAACTCGAATTCAAGCACTAGAAGCGATCCGGACTTGAAGCAAGCGCATCAAACATCTTCCTCATCATCCTTCTTTGACTGTTTGGAAGAAAAGCGAGCAAAGGATGTCGAATTCAGCACTGCCATAGCCGGTAACTCGAAAATTCGAATCTCATGTTTTGATCTATTGATATATGCTTTGTGTAGAGTGTTTCATGTAGAGCATGGTGATACCTTTGATTTTGTGAATGGATGACTAGGTAGGAAGAAATCTGGATTTTAAGATATGAACATAAACCCTAACTTCTTCGATTTGCACGATTTAGGAACTTTTAGCCAAAAATAAGTTAATATTCGTGTTGTGTGTACTCAGACGGTTCTAACGGTTATTTGTTTGCTTGTTTTGGTGATGATTTGAGAAATCCATGTACTTGCGTGTTCTTGAGTTGGCTGGGTTGAAGACGATGAAGAAACGATGTTTGATCTGAAATTCGTTTTGAATTTTCAAATAATGTGTTTCCCTCCCCCGCGTTTCTGTATTTACAGGAATGCCACTGTAGTTTTAAGTTAATTATAATTAATTCTAAAAAATGTTAAAAAAATCATTAACACATGAAATAATTCATAAAAAATTGTAGAAAAAACAGAAAAATGTGGAAATTGTTGTGTTGACTTTGTTGTTGAGTGTAGAATTTTTTTGACCTATTGGTCAAAGTTGTGCATGGCAAAAATATTGTTTGACCTAGGCTTGTTTCACATGTATCCATTTTTGCTACATTCTACCATTTGGTTCATGAAATGCTCATAGTGTTGAATAAATTCTTGAAAATTTTTATGATGATTCTTGACTGATTGATGCTCATTTCCATGTAAATTTCATGAATTTTTGATACCTGGTCATTGAGCAGCAAATTATGGAACTTAGGTGTGACAATTTGTGTCACACCTCTTGATGTCAACTTGCTGGATTTAATTGAGTGGTCTATACTTGTTAGAATGAAATGAAATTTTGCATGGTGAATCATTAACATGTTAAGATGCTTTGTGAATTTTTGTGGAATTTTACATTGCATTTTCAAATTGATTGTGATTTTTCATTTCTGGTGGTCATTTGTGCAAGCTTGTATGACATATGTTGGTAGATTGATTGAGAAATGCTCATATGGTATTGTATAAACATGAAATTTGGCATGCTTGTAATAGACACATTGTGTGACATTCCTGTTTTGGTCTCATCCATTTCTTTTTTGTTCTCATTGAGTTATGAATTTTTGAAGTGGCTGCATGTATTGATGTTGTGATTTGGAGCATGTTATTGTGTCTGTTTTTGTTGATTTTCATTGACATGGTTCCATTTGCCCAATTGAGCTCAAATTTGACATGGTAGACCTTGAATACCCCCTGTTTAGGTGTAATTAATTTGAGAATTTTTGGATTTGTTTTGATGTGGATTTGAATGCAATAGTTCTGTTTATATGCTTGGTGCCTCATTTGGACTAGTTTGCCTTATTTTGTGTATAGCATGAACATGATGAATGATATAAACATGAGACCAATGATGTTTGCTCTTGTTTGACATTAATTTGAGTTTGGTTGGTGAATACCTTGCTGTTTAGGAATTTTTATTGCCTTTGGACCCTAGGCTTAGCCTAGTGGTCTAGTTGCTAATGTTTGCTTGATTTTTCAGGATCAAAGGCATAATGCACATGGAGAATGATCCAAATCTATTTTAATTGATGTTGTTGATGTTGGTACACTAACATAACATTGTTTTGTAGGTTTTGAAGCTTGGGCTTAAGCTTTGAGCTTGCTTTGTTGTGCATTGATTTGTATAGTTTGATTGATTGAACACTTGCTGTTTGGTTTTGTCTGTCTGAATACTAACTGTGTTTGACTGTTTCCAGGTACTTTTAGTTGCTCAGTTCCTTGTGAACTTTTGCTTTGCTTTGCTTAAGCAACTTGCATAGAGGTATAACTCTCTAACTTCATGTAGTCTGGAGACCCGGCTGTTACCGGGCCGGGCAAATAAATGTCTGAAGTCCTCCTTAAGAGGCAATGATTGTGGTTGTTTATTTTTAAGCCCAAGCAGGTGAAAGTCCTTTAAATAAGGCAATTGGTGGAAGGTAGGGGTATGCAGCCTACCCCCCACTATTCAGTTGAGTCTTCTCCTTGCTCCCATTACATGGTTGTAGCATTGAGATCCTAGCCCAAGATCTGTGCAGTACACATTGTGTCTGAGTCATCGAGTATAAAAGGGTTCCCCCATTCTGGACCCATGCTCATTTGTCAGAAGCTCTCCCTGGTTAGGGATAAGAGCTGTGAGGTCTGATCCTCACTTCATCCTTTCATCTGCTTCACCTTAGCCTCGTAATGGCAAGGTTAAGAGCAAACACAGCCCGTACAGACGACTTGCTGAGGCAGTCAAACCTATTGTGTGAGCCCCTTGTTTTGGCTATAGTGCGTGCTCTGTGAATCTCTGATTGACATGCTTGTTTGAGATGCCTGTTCTCATTTGATATATGTTGTATGCTTGTGTGCTAGCTTCTTTCCTGGTTAGGTTAGTTTGCTTATGCAAGTAGGATAGAAAACCGAACTTAGGGTAAGCGATGCATGACAACATTAGGCTCGAGTCTCAGCTCCCTAGTGTCGTGTTTTCCCCTCGGTTTCTGGTTAGCAATTTAGTCCCTTTCAGGGGAACTACATCGCCCTGATCCTTGTTCCAGACAAGGTATGTAGGCAGGTGGTCGTGCGAGACCACTCCGGGCAACCTTTTCCTTTTTTGGCGTGCGTTTACTTGTTATCTGATTGTGTTTTGGCTCGGATGCCGATGTAAGTCCAGGATTGGCTGTCGGGCTCCACGTTTGCCCTTTTGATTGTGTGCTTGGCTCGGATGCCGACGTAAGCCCAGTGATTGGCTGTCGGGCTCCTCGTTTGCCCTTTTGATTGTGTTTTGGTTCGGATGCCGACGTAATTCCATCCAGTGGTTGTCGGGCTCCATGTTTGCCACCCTTGCTTGTTTGTGTGTTTTGTGTTGTTTGGCGTGCGTAAGCCGAACTACAGAGGCTCTGATTCTTGTTCCAGACAAGATATGTAGGCATAAGGTGCGATACCTTATCGAGCCCGTTTCTCCTAACCCCACCTGCGTTCCCTTGTGTGTGTGTGATGTTTAGCAACCTTTTCTTTATTCTAGGACGTGGATCCCGTCGAGTACGACGGACGTGAGGGGTGCTAATACCTTCCCCTTGCGTAACCGACTCCCTTACCCTTTCTCTCTGGTCGCAAGACCATTTCCTTTCCAGGTTTCTCTGAGCGTTTCCTTTCCCTATCTTGGGATAAATAACGCGCAGTGGCGGCTCTGTGTGTTTTTATTTTTAGCTCGCCGGTTGATTTTTCGCAGGATGCGACAGCTGGCGACTCTGCTGGGGACCCTGATGTAGACCTATGCTGGTCCATCGTCCCTAAGCGAGTCCTTCCTAGCGTTCTAGGATAGTTTAGGTTGCTTGTTTTGTGTTATTCATTGCATTTATTATTCTAACCACTGTGTATATATTTGCATTAATGTCTGCATGCATCATACTATTATGTTGTTGCCGTCCTCTGTGCAGGTGGTTCCTCTGTTTAGGGTGGGTGTTCTGAGTGGGGGCTAAAACCCAGGCCCGAGTATACACCTAGGATTAGTGTGGGTCTCACGTTCCTCATTTGCTAAATCAGCATGATGTTGCAACGTGACATACCACAAGCCGGACGAGGTTCAGTCGATAGTGCTTTCCATTGTGGAATATTTCACTTTGGCCTAGTTACTTCTTCTGAGCTATTGACTCTGGTGACCGATCATTTCCCGGATTTTTGGTTTAGACGATCTTAAGGGAGCTACAATGGCACACCCGAAAGGGCAAACCCATTGAGTATCTCTGCCCGATTGTCGAGATTATTATCCGCCTTAGGATAACCTGTTTAGAATTTACCTGTGAGGGGAGGGTGATTCATTCAGATGCATGATCAAATGGACTCAGATGGTGACTTTTTGATCTGTGGTTCAGAGACATATTTATAAGTCGGATTTATGGTCATTTATTGTCGTGACGCCGGAGTGCTGTCCGTTGATTTATCAGTGGGGATCCGTTTATTTCAGGATTCCCCGGGCCGAGATATTTATCAGTGGGGATCCGTTTATTTCAGGATTCCCCGGGCCGATTCAGATGGTGGTGGTGTGTCTGCTCAGAGACCAGTGATGATGATGATGTATCTGTCTTCCGCTTATTTCGGAACCCGTGGGTCAGATTGGTTACATTTCTCCTCAGATGGTAATGATCAGTCCAGAGGCCAGATTCAGTACAGAGGATCTGATGACTTGGAGGATGGCAACCCAGTGCATTGCATACATCTGCATCATTCTCATTTTGCATTCATCCGCACTCAAACTCACGTCTAGCCATATGGGGAGTATTATTGATTGAGAATCTGGTTGAGAGACATCTGAATGTCAGAATGTTATTGGTGAAATATTATCTGTCTCGATGAAACCAGGATCAAAAGACAGAATCTTCCTCATATGGATAGACGTTGCATTCATGCATATTAACCCATTTGCTGTTTTGTAGGTGTCAACCGGTGCGCATAGCTTGTTTGCTCAGATATCCTGCTAGGGGCAACAAATCCGAACTGATGGGTCCTCCAAACGCCGACATCCTTGAGCTGAAAGAGATGGTGAGGGATTTGTTCAGTATTGTGCAAGGGCTTGCCTTGGGGCAGAAAGCCATGGCCGAGAGATTAGAAAGGATTGAGGGCTGGATGATCAAGGAGAAAGTTCAGGAAAAGGCTCCGTCATCTGAAGTAACAAATCCCTCTGGCTCTGCGGGGAAGAAATCCCTTGACAATGGTCAGCCCAAGAAGAAGGTTGAATCAAGTGGTGCGCAGACTAAAAGAGAATGCAGTAAGGATCGTTACCACCCTTATGCTGCCACCGTAACCATTCCTGTTGGCGATTCATCTGCACCACAGCGGCAACAGTCACCTCAACAGAGGACACAAAGAGCAGTGGGCCAAGTGAGAAGGAGGACGACAGATCGTCATTTCAATAAGCCGCCCGTGACATATGCTGTTCTGTTTAAGAAATTGATGGATCTTGGGTTGGTGCAGCCGAGGATATTGGTTCCAGGGAAACCAGATCAGAGGGTTGCCAGTTATGATGAGAATGTCAGGTGTGAGTTCCACGTTGGGGCACCCGGACATCATGTTGAGGATTGCAAAGCTTTTAAGCATGTGGTCCAGGACTTGGTGGATTCTAAGGCAATCAGCTTTGCACCGATGGCAGATGATAGTGCTAACCCCGTGCCAAGGCATGGTCCTGTAAAAGCGAAAATGATGTCGGAGGACAAGAAAGGGATAAAGGGGACTGAGAAGGATCAGTTAAGAATGCCAATGTCTGTGGTCCCAAAACATCCAACAAAAAGTGGAGCTTTCCCTCGTGTTGATGATTGTTGTGCCGCTATCGCTACAAAAGAGTGTGTAGTAATTGGGGAAACGGTCCAGAGAATGATGAAAGCAGAAATGGATGATGTAAGACGTAAAGCACCCAGTCTAGCAGCTGAAACCGTCAAGGTGGAAAATGCTATTGGTGTTGAGAAAGAGAAAAAGCTGTCCATTTCTTCTTACAAGCAGGCATTGGAAGTGGTGAGAAATGGAGGGATCCCAGGCTGGGGACAGATCATGGGCATTGTGGTAAAGTCGGACATGTTTGGGATTGGTTATCAGCCAGATCAAGGGTCGTCTGGACAAAATAGAGGACGTCGTCCGTCGTTCACCTTTGTCAGCACCGGAATGCTAGATTCAGATCACGCCTATGCAGTGGGTAAAGAAACTGACAGTGACTGGGAGATTGATCAATGGATAAAATCGTGCGTACCAGGAAGCTGGAAGGCTTAACAAGATTAGCACTGTCACTCGTCCGGAAGAGTAATGATTTTCTGTTTTGATTTTATCTGCATGAAAGCCATACGTGTTGCCCGACACGTAATGGTTCATTGTAAGGGCCACCTCATGTTCATAATTTGCATTTTTTGCATCATTAATAAATGGATGTTTTTCAGTCAAAAAGCGGTGTTCCCTGTTTTTCATTTATTTTTGCAGTTTAAAAACAAATAAAAATGGCAATGTTTGTTTTCATTTTTCGTTTTTTGATTTGTCTCGTCCCAACTTCAAAAATAATTCTCCGGATCTCGTTGATGACAATTGGGTTACCCCTCATATGACTTCGACAAACCGATCTATCTTGCTGAAGAAGGAGGCGGAGAAGATTGTGATCTGCTGGAATTAGCCAGGTTGTTTAAACAAGAGGAGAAGGTGATTCAGCCGCACGTGAAGCGGGTTGAGATTGTTGTGCCAACCGCCGAGGTCAGGAAGTAAAAATTGGAGCCGCTTCAGAGGCAAGTCGAGAGCAGAATGGTAGCCTTGTTGAAAGAGCATGTGGATGCTTCGCCTGGTCATGTCAGGATATGCCGGGTCGGATATCGGTGTCGTTGTACACAAGCTACCATGGAAAGAAGACTGTCCTCCAGAGAAGCAGAACGCCGGTGCTACTTATCAGAGAGCCATGGTGACTTTGTTTCGTGATATGATTCATCGTGGAATCAATTGCTATGTTGATGACATGATAGCAAAGTCCCAAACAGAAGAGGGGCATCTGGTGGAGATAATTCAAACTGAGGTTGAATTCAGATAAGTGCACTATCAGAGTGCGATCCGGTAAGATGTTGGGGTTCATCGTAAGGGAGGAATCGAGGTTCATCCTGCTTAAAAAAAAAAAAAAAAAAAAAAAAAAAAAAAAAAGGAACAATAAGAGAATGCCTGAACCGAGAAGAAAGAAAGAGGTGCGTGGTTTCTTAGAAAGATTGAACTACTGTCATGGTTCACATCTCATCTAACAGCCATGTGGGAACCCATTCAAGAAAAAAAATCAAACGGTCAGGTGAAATAATGATTGCCCAGGGGCATGGAAAGAATAAAAGAAAAGTGGCAGGAACCTCTGATTCCGATGTCTCCTGTGGAAAGAGCAATTGTCAATCTGTACTTGACGGCCTTCGAGGGGTCTACGAGGTGTATTGGGTCAGCATGACAAGTCTTGTCGAAAAGAGCGTGCAATTTACCTTAGCAAAAAGTTTACCGACTGTGAAACAATACATTCACTGTTCGAGAAAACTTGATGTACTTTGGCATAGGCTGCTCGCCGACTGAGACAGTATATGCTGATTCATGCCACTTTGTGGATTTCCGAGATGGATCCGATCAAGTATGGGTTTGAGGATCCAGCATCGACCGGACGGGTTGCGGAAGAGCAAAAGAATGTTGACTGATTTGTGACACTCTCAGAAAGCAATCAAGGGGTGTATTGTCTGATTACATCGCTCCGCAACCCGTGGAGGATAATCAACCGATGAAGTTCGAGTTCCCTGATGAGGACATCTCGAGGTGCTCTGATCGAAAGATTGAGAGTAACCGATCCTGGAGGAGGGGCCTGACCCCGAATCCGAACGGATTCTGATGTCTGATGGGGAGGTTAAGGTGAATAAGCTTTTGTTGCCTGGATAACGCTTGAAGGCACCGACGGTGTGACTGAGTAGGAAGCTTGTATCCTGGGTATCGATCTCCGGTGCGTACATCTACTGGGGCAACTCCTTTCTCATTGGTGTATGGGATGGAGGCTGTATTGCCTGTTGAGGTTCAGATTCCCTCTTTGAGAGTCCTGAGGGACGTGAAATTGCGAGAGGCTGAATGGGTAAAGACCCGGTACGAAGAGTTGAGCCTGATTGAAGAGAAAAGGCTAGCAGCCATCTGTCATGGGCAGTTATACCAGCAAAGGATGAAGCGTGCTTTTGACAGAAAAGTACGACCTCGGGTATATCACGTGGGTGATATGGTGCTGAAAAGGATCCTTCCTCCTCAAAACGATCGAAGGGGCAAATGGACACTCAGTCATGAATCCCCAGCATGGTCAAGAAGGTTTTCTCTGGTGGAGCCTTGTTGTTAACGACCATGGATGGCGAAGATTTTCCATCCCCTGTGAATGCGGACGCAGTTAAAAAATACTTCGTATAATTGACCCGCTGGACGAAAAGAGTAAAATAGTCCAGGCAAAAATGGGCATCCCGGCGAACCAAAAACAGAAAAAAGGTTCGGGCAAAAATTAGGGATAAAAATGAAAAATGTATACCCGGCGAGTCGAAAACCTGAAAAGGCGACTTGGGCAAAAAAGGGTATCCCGGTGGACTGAAAACCCGAAAGGGCGGTCCAGGCAAAAGAGGGAGTGAAACGAACAACTGCGTCCAGCATGATCGTTTTCGCTTTGGTTAAAGCATCATGGATAATACCCGGTAGGGATCAGTCGGAATCGTCTTGTTCAGAAGGCAGAAAGCATGGAGAGTCTGAGGACATATGGGGTGTAACCGAGTTGGAACTCGATGAGATCACGGGTTTCACATTGCCATTAGGATAGATTTTTCCTTTTGAGCGCAATTACCTCTTTTCAGGAATTGCTTCCTTTGTATTGCTCAATTTGAGCCACACTTTTCCAATCAATAAAATGCACATTCGGTCAAATAATTTTGTTTTTGTTTTTCATTACCGCTTTGATTGCAAAAACGTCCGATTATTTTGATAAAGAATCTTTGCATTTTAAAACATACAGGTTTCCTTCCAATGCATGTTTATAAGATTGAAAATTTGAAATCTTATTTGGAAGGTTGAGTGACCCAAGTGTTGAAATCTTGACACGCCTGGGGCACGGTTTTATCTGATGGTCTGTTTTGCAGGAACTGTTGGATATTTTCACTCACTTGCAGGTTGTGATGTGGAAGCTTTGTAACAAGATTCCCAGAGAGTTGGCTCAGGAATGAAAGAAATGGCGAAGACGTTGGGACGTACGACGATCCTTGGTGGTAACCAAGAAGACTCTTCAAAATCAGAAGATTGAAAAGTCTGTAAAATTCCCCGCAGAGTCCAATCAGGAACGAATGGGTAGAGAAGCGATGAGCGACGTTGAGACGTCCGACGACCTTTGAAATTAACCAAGAAGACTCTTCAAAGTCGAAAGGTTGAAATTTCTGTATAACTCCCAGGAGTACGTTTCCGTCAAGCGCGGAGCGATTTGGAATACAAGATGATGGAGCAGAAAAGGTCCAGACGAGTCTGGGAATTCTCAAAAGTGGAAAGCCGATGCGAGTATTGGAGGTGGATACCATGGTTCGATGAGTCGACGGGTGTTCTGTACCTACTTTTCTCATGTCCCAGCTAGGTCCCCGAGCAGAATTATAGGACTAGCTCCCCCAGCAGATCCAAGGTCTGTGAATTCCCCAGCCGAGTTAAGATGGTTATCCCCGGCAGGTTTACAACGATGTTTCCTCAGCAGCCAGGTCTGAAGGTTGCTATTCCCCGAGTGGAGCGGGTCTTTTTCAAAGAAATATATCTCCAGCAGTTCCCCGAGCGGAGCGGGTCTTTTTCAATGAAATATATCTCCAGCAGTTCCCCGAGTGGAGCGGGTTCAAAGAAATATATCTCCAGCAGTTCCCCGAGCGGAGCGGGTCTTTTTCAATGAAATATATCTCCAGCAGTTCCCCGAGTGGAGCGGGTTCAAAGAAATATATCTCCAGCAGTTCCCCGAGCGGAGCGGGTTTCAATGAAATATATCTCCAGCAGTGTTCATCCTACCAGTGGATTGAACAAGTTCCCGTAGTGGACGAATTTCTGCATCCCCAGCTGTGATGATTCTACCTATGGATTGCATGGGTTGTCCCAGCGGAGTAGTATGCGGTTTCCTAGCAGGGTCAGGATGGTTATCCCCAGCAGGTTTCAGATCGATGCTTTCCCAGTCGTCACGACTGGAGGTTGCTGTTTCCCCAGTGAAGTCAACGGGTATCTGTGAGGGTTTTCCCGAAGCGGAGTCAGGATTGATATCCCCAGCAAGTCGAAGATTGTTGTATCCCCACAGAATGGTGGTGGTGCTTATCCCCAGCAGTTTCTCGAGTGAATTGGGTGCAAAGGAGGTTCTTCCCAGCAAGGGTTGCCTTATTCCCAGCAGCAGTGCTATTCCCCAGCAGGTTGGAGTTGGAGCAATGGCGAGTTCCTCAGCAGAGTGTCTCGTGCTTCCCAGAAGAGTCCCTTGAGGGGGATATTTCTTTTTATGCATTCATCATGTAAATAAGCATATCATATTGCATAGAAAAATAAATAATCGCGTAGCATTTCCATAATTATGGAGCATTACGCAGAAAAATCAATCATGCATCATTGCAAGCATAGGCTAATCTCAAGTCGTGGTTACCGTTTGAGATATGGTTCTGCCAGTGGGTGAAGATGCAACTCGAGCCGTGATTACCGTTTGAGGAGTGGTTTCACTGGTTGGAAGATCAACATCAGCATTGCAAGCATCAGTTACTCGGGCCGTGGTTACCGCTTGAGATTTGTTGTACCCCAGTAGTGCGATACTGGAGGAGCTTTTCCGTCGGACAGAGATGGAAATAAAATCAGAAGATGTTACTTGGATAAGTTCAACATCGTGACGCGATCAGCGCGATTCAAGCCGTGGATACCGCTTGATATTTGGTTTCACCGGATGGTGAAGATGTTACTTGGATAAGTTCAACATCGTGACGCGATCAGCGCGATTCAAGCCGTGGATACCGCTTGATATTTGGTTTCACCGGATGGTGAAGATGTTACTTGGATAAGTTCAACATCGTGACGCGATCAGCGCAATTCAAGCCGTGGATACCGCTTGATATTTGGTTTCACCGGATGGTGAAGATGTTACTTGGATAAGTTCAACATCGTGACGCGATCAGCGCAATTCAAGCCGTGGGTACAGCTTGATATTTGGTTTCACCGGATGGTGAAGATGTTACTTGGATAAGCTCAACATCGTGACGCGATCAGCGCGATTCAAGCCGTGGATACCGCTTGATATTTGGTTTCACCGGATGGTGAAGATGTTACTTGGATAAGCTCAACATCATGACGCGATCAGCGCGATTCAAGCCGTGGTTACCGCTTGAAGGTTTGGTTTCATCAAATGGTGAAGATGTTACTCTGAGGGGTTTAGCATCAGGACGTCAGATCAGCAATGTTCCCCAGTAGTGCGATATTGGAGGAAATGTTTCCGTCGGGCAGAGATGGAAATAAAATTAGAGGACGTTACGCGATTAGCGCGATTCCGGGGTTCAAATGGAGAAAAGGAAGTGTTGCGGCATTTTCTGGGGTTCAAATGAAGATGGAGTTGAAGATTGTATCCGGGATGAGGTCCTTAGGAGCGTCTTCTGTTCATGTGTCACCTTAGGCTTTGGCGGATGCCAATGGAGGTCGTTATAGGTGTCTTCTGAGGAAGAGATACACATGCTACCTTCCTTTGAGAAGGTTTACCCTCTGACATGTCGCCCTCAGAGTGGTTGGGTGTTATTTCCGACGTTGCCAGCGGAATTATCACGAGAGATTGGAGAAACGGAAATGTGGATACATTTTCTGGAGATGGGGTTCAAATGGAGAAAAGGAAATGTGAATACATTTTCTGGAGACGGGGTTCAAATGGAGAAAGGGAGATGTTGCGACATTTTCTGGAGAATGGGGTTCATTCTGGCGATCGAGAGTTATCGTCAGGCGACTGGGGTTCAAAACGGAGAATGGGGTCCATTTATTTTGGCAAAAAGGAGTGCTGAGGCATTTTCCGGGGTTCAAATGCAGAGGTCCAAGGATCGTTTGCGCGAAAAAATTTCGGGGTTCAAGAAAATAAGAAAAAGAAGTAGAGAAACTTTCGGGGTTCAAGAAAAAGAAAAAGAGAAAAGAAGAGTTGATAATCCCGCGTGGATGTGTGGTGTTCAGACCATGGTTATCCCTGAGTTACCATTTATTTTGGTATCCAGGTTGACGTTTGTCGAACTTGTTTCTTCGCCGATGCTGACAGGCGCTGTTAATTATATCCCATCAGAGTGCAAATTGTTCGTCTGTTTCTTGGTATTCAATCACTCTTCATCCTGATCATCCGAAAGCCGAGGCTATTTCGTATCGACAGGTTCACAGTGGATTGAATAGGGGCAGCTGTAACACCTCAAAATTTGCCCTCCTCTCTTGGGACTAGCATTATCATATTGCATACATTTTTAGGTCATTAGGCATTTCATGTTGCATATCATATGGTTACATTGTGCAAGCCATCTTCCCAAGTCTTGATCAGGAGATGAGGAAGTCAAAGGTGCAAGCCAGGGTTTTATTGATTGATCATGGGCCATCTGAGGATTGGGCTGTGAATCAGGGTTTCATGATTCTCAAAGGATATTGGTCTTCACTTTGATTGCAATGATACATCATCATCATCATGGTTTGGTGTCATCAGGAGATTGAAGAAGATTCCTTGAGATTAGGGTTTTGACCACTGGTCAACCCTAATCAGTTGTATTGGGCCAATCAGGGCATAATCAGAAGATGAGGTTTGTGATGGAGATGAGGATCATTTTGTGATTATATTGTGCTTATTGATGCTAGGGTTGCACCCTTGAGCCATTTCAGTTGAAGATTGGGGCTTAATTTGACCTATGCATTGCCAATTTCATCTATCAGTTGAAAAGTCAACTGTGGTCAACTGTACATGATCTGATGGATTTGGAGGTGGAAATGAGTTGGATACACTTCATTCATGTTGGAACAAGTGTTATATGACATCTCAAAGCTTAAGAATGAAGAAAATCAAGTCAGGACAAAAACTGCCAAAAATAGAAAGTGACTTGTAATGGAAGTTTCCAAAAATGGAAAGTTTTGGACCTCAAAGCCACGTGTCCAAGGAAGCTTCAAAGGAAAATTTGTTCAACATGAAAGTTGTAGATCTTGTTCTCACCTTTCCAAAAAGTCCAAGAACTTGAAAATCCAATGTATGGTTGGAAAGTTATGGCTCAGTGAAATTCAAAAATGACCCGTAATCAGGAGGCCATAATTTCCACATACTTTGTCCAAATTGCAAGTTCTTTATATGCACAAACTCCATTTAACATGTACTTTGAGGGTGCATAATTGGATTTTCCCAAAAGTGGCCAAGGCAAAAAGTCACTTTTCAACTGGACAGCTGAATTGGACCAGGGGCAAAATTGTCCAACTCTCAAAATAATTGGAATTTTTGAATGGGACTTTTTCCAACACCTCAGGAATGGCATTTTGAGCTTGTTTGAATCATCACTTTGTGGCCAAAGCATATGGTTTGAGTTTTGGTTTGAAAAATGAAATGGTGAAAATTGGACATTTTGCATTCACATGTGAATTTGAGAATGGAGCAACCAATAAGCATGGGACAAGTTTCTATGGTTCACATGTGTCATTTGGAGATTGCATGAGCTGTCAAAACAGCTGGCATGAGCTGGCATAGTGTATTTACATTTTTGCCCTTGTTTACAAATTGCCATTTTCACTAACTATGCCAAATTGGTTAATTACATGATTAGTGATGGATTAGTGCAATGTATATAAACCAAATCACTTCCTAATCATAACAGAACACACATTTCCCAAGATTGGATCTAAAACTCATCAAATTCTCTCAAAAACTCAAGAACTCATCAAGAGCAAATTGGATCGAAACTCTCTCATTTCTTCACCAAATCGTGTGATTTTTGTTGCTTCAATCCCTATTCCCCTTCCTCTAGATCTGTTTTGATAGTTTGGAAAGAAAGGAATACGAAATGGTGGCTGTCCAAAAGTGCCTCATCAATGGCGAAACTCGAATTCAAGCACTAGAAGCGATCCGGACTTGAAGCAAGCGCATCAAACATCTTCCTCATCATCCTTCTTTGACTGTTTGGAAGAAAAGCGAGCAAAGGATGTCGAATTCAGCACTGCCATAGCCGGTAACTCGAAAATTCGAATCTCATGTTTTGATCGATTGATATATGCTTTGTGTAGAGTGTTTCATGTAGAGCATGGTGATACCTTTGATTTTGTGAATGGATGACTAGGTAGGAAGAAATCTGGATTTTAAGATATGAACATAAACCCTAACTTCTTCGATTTGCACGATTTAGGAACTTTTAGCCAAAAATAAGTTAATATTCGTGTTGTGTGTACTCAGACGGTTCTAACGGTTATTTGTTTGCTTGTTTTGGTGATGATTTGAGAAATCCATGTACTTGCGTGTTCTTGAGTTGGCTGGGTTGAAGACGATGAAGAAACGATGTTTGATCTGAAATTCGTTTTGAATTTTCAAATAATGTGTTTCCCTCCCCCGCGTTTCTGTATTTACAGGAATGCCACTGTAGTTTTAAGTTAATTATAATTAATTCTAAAAAATGTTAAAAAAATCATTAACACATGAAATAATTCATAAAAAATTGTAGAAAAAACAGAAAAATGTGGAAATTGTTGTGTTGACTTTGTTGTTGAGTGTAGAATTTTTTGACCTATTGGTCAAAGTTGTGCATGGCAAAAATATTGTTTGACCTAGGCTTGTTTCACATGTATCCATTTTTGCTACATTCTACCATTTGGTTCATGAAATGCTCATAGTGTTGAATAAATTCTTGAAAATTTTTGTGATGATTCTTGACTGATTGATGCTCATTTCCATGTAAATTTCATGAATTTTTGATACCTGGTCATTGAGCAGCAAATTATGGAACTTAGGTGTGACAATTTGTGTCACACCTCTTGATGTCAACTTGCTGGATTTAATTGAGTGGTCTATACTTGTTAGAATGAAATGAAATTTTGCATGGTGAATCATTAACATGTTAAGATGCTTTGTGAATTTTTGTGGAATTTTACATTGCATTTTCAAATTGATTGTGATTTTTCATTTCTGGTGGTCATTTGTGCAAGCTTGTATGACATATGTTGGTAGATTGATTGAGAAATGCTCATATGGTATTGTATAAACATGAAATTTGGCATGCTTGTAATAGACACATTGTGTGACATTCCTGTTTTGGTCTCATCCATTTCTTTTTTGTTCTCATTGAGTTATGAATTTTTGAAGTGGCTGCATGTATTGATGTTGTGATTTGGAGCATGTTATTGTATCTGTTTTTGTTGATTTTCATTGACATGGTTCCATTTGCCCAATTGAGCTCAAATTTGACATGGTAGACCTTGAATACCCCCTGTTTAGGTGTAATTAATTTGAGAATTTTTGGATTTGTTTTGATGTGGATTTGAATGCAATAGTTCTGTTTATATGCTTGGTGCCTCATTTGGACTAGTTTGCCTTATTTTGTGTATAGCATGAACATGATGAATGATATAAACATGAGACCAATGATGTTTGCTCTTGTTTGACATTAATTTGAGTTTGGTTGGTGAATACCTTGCTGTTTAGGAATTTTTATTGCCTTTGGACCCTAGGCTTAGCCTAGTGGTCTAGTTGCTAATGTTTGCTTGATTTTTCAGGATCAAAGGCATAATGCACATGGAGAATGATCCAAATCTATTTTAATTGATGTTGTTGATGTTGGTACACTAACATAACATTGTTTTGTAGGTTTTGAAGCTTGGGCTTAAGCTTTGAGCTTGCTTTGTTGTGCATTGATTTGTATAGTTTGATTGATTGAACACTTGCTGTTTGGTTTTGTCTGTCTGAATACTAACTGTGTTTGACTGTTTCCAGGTACTTTTAGTTGCTCAGTTCCTTGTGAACTTTTGCTTTGCTTTGCTTAAGCAACTTGCATAGAGGTATAACTCTCTAACTTCATGTAGTCTGGAGACCCGGCTGTTACCGGGCCGGGCAAATAAATGTCTGAAGTCCTCCTTAAGAGGCAATGATTGTGGTTGTTTATTTTTAAGCCCAAGCAGGTGAAAGTCCTTTAAATAAGGCAATTGGTGGAAGGTAGGGGTATGCAGCCTACCCCCCACTATTCAGTTGAGTCTTCTCCTTGCTCCCATTACATGGTTGTAGCATTGAGATCCTAGCCCAAGATCTGTGCAGTACACATTGTGTCTGAGTCATCGAGTATAAAAGGGTTCCCCCATTCTGGACCCATGCTCATTTGTCAGAAGCTCTCCCTGGTTAGGGATAAGAGCTGTGAGGTCTGATCCTCACTTCATCCTTTCATCTGCTTCACCTTAGCCTCGTAATGGCAAGGTTAAGAGCAAACACAGCCCGTACAGACGACTTGCTGAGGCAGTCAAACCTATTGTGTGAGCCCCTTGTTTTGGCTATAGTGCGTGCTCTGTGAATCTCTGATTGACATGCTTGTTTGAGATGCCTGTTCTCATTTGATATATGTTGTATGCTTGTGTGCTAGCTTCTTTCCTGGTTAGGTTAGTTTGCTTATGCAAGTAGGATAGAAAACCGAACTTAGGGTAAGCGATGCATGACAACATTAGGCTCGAGTCTCAGCTCCCTAGTGTCGTGTTTTCCCCTCGGTTTCTGGTTAGCAATTTAGTCCCTTTCAGGGGAACTACATCGCCCTGATCCTTGTTCCAGACAAGGTATGTAGGCAGGTGGTCGTGCGAGACCACTCCGGGCAACCTTTTCCTTTTTTGGCGTGCGTTTACTTGTTATCTGATTGTGTTTTGCCTCGGATGCCGATGTAAGTCCAGGATTGGCTGTCGGGCTCCACGTTTGCCCTTTTGATTGTGTGCTTGGCTCGGATGCCGACGTAAGCCCAATGATTGGCTGTCGGGCTCCTCGTTTGCCCTTTTGATTGTGTTTTGGTTCGGATGCCGACGTAATTCCATCCAGTGGTTGTCGGGCTCCATGTTTGCCACCCTTGCTTGTTTGTGTGTTTTGTGTTGTTTGGCGTGCGTAAGCCGAACTACAGAGGCTCTGATTCTTGTTCCAGACAAGATATGTAGGCATAAGGTGCGATACCTTATCGAGCCCGTTTCTCCTAACCCCACCTGCGTTCCCTTGTGTGTGTGTGATGTTTAGCAACCTTTTCTTTATTCTAGGACGTGGATCCCGTCGAGTACGACGGACGTGAGGGGTGCTAATACCTTCCCCTTGCGTAACCGACTCCCTTACCCTTTCTCTCTAGTCGCAAGACCATTTCCTTTCCAGGTTTCTCTGAGCGTTTCCTTTCCATATCTTGGGATAAATAACGCGCAGTGGCGGCTCTGTGTGTTTTTATTTTTAGCTCGCCGGTTGATTTTTCGCAGGATGCGACACTATGCCTACGTATCTCGTCTGGAACGAGAATCAGAGTTGTCGTAGTTCGGCTCACGCACGCCAAACAAGACACACACAAACACAGGCAAACCTGGAACCCGAACGCCAATCGCTGGACTTACATCAGCTTCCGAACCAAACAAACCCACACTGGAAACCAGATGCCACTTGATGGACTTATACCGGACTCCAAGCACACAACAATAGGATACGGAATGCCAATGGCTGGACTTACATCCATCTCCTACACACACAAGAACAAACAAGCAACAAGCTACTAAGGAGTCGGGAACTCGAGCCTAGCAACTGTCAAGCAAACACCAAGAAGGGTGAACACACAGACTAACAGGGAGTCGGGAACTCGAGCCTGATAGTTGTCAAGCACAACACACTCAAAAAAAGAAAAGGGTGCCCGTAGAGATCTCGTACGACCTCCTGCCTACGTACCTCATCTGGTATGAGGATCAGGGCAACGTAGTTCCCCTGAACGGGAGAAAGACTAGCCTAACCAGATACAGAGGGAGACACAACTAGGGAGACTATGACTCGAGCCTAGATGTTATCATGCATATCATCCCTAAGTTAAGGTTGGCTACCTATCTTGCTCAGGCAGCAAGTTAATCCTAAACAGGCAAAGCAAAGCATGCAAGCATAATCAGAACAAAGCAAACATTCACAATTAGCACACACTATATCCAGACAAAGTGGGCTCAAACAAAGGGTTAGGCTGCAAAAGCAAACCAACTGTATCAGGTGATGTTAGCTCTTAACCTTGACATTGAGAGTCAGGGTGAAGCCAGATGAAGTGGAAGTGAGGGGTGTGCCTCACAGCTCTTATCCCTGGCCAGGGAGAGCTTCAGACAAAGAAGTGTGGGTCCAGAAAGTGGGAACCCTTCTACACTTATGACACTGACTCAACTGTACAACTGTACAAGGATCTTGGGTTATTATCCTCAAGGCGTCAACATGTAATGTGAGCCAAGGGATGACTCAACAGAAGAGCAGGAGATGAGTTGCACATCTCTTGTGTCTGCCAATTGCCTTATTCAAGGTCTTTTCCTGCTTTGGGACAAAGATAAACAAGCACAAACATTGCCTCTTAAGGAGGACTTCAGACAAGTGCCTGGCCAAGTAACAGGCCAGGTCTTCCAGACTACATGGAGAAAAGAAATTCTACCTCAATTGGTTTACACAACCAAGCAGCAACACAAGCAAGTTCAAAATGAACTAGAGCAACTAAGGTACCTGAAATCAATCTAATTCAGTCAGTACACAGCTCAAACAGTTAAACAGACAAGTTAAAAATTAACTGTACACAAGCAATGCATCAAGCAAAGCATAAGCCAATGCTCAACACAAATGAATTAGACACCACCTACAAAACAAAATTAATGTTAATCAACATCATTCACATGAGCAACTCAAACCAAGTGCATTACTTCCTCCATTCCATTTGCCTTTTGTCCTGAAACACAATCCAAACATAAGAAGCAAAACCCTAGGACAAAGCCTAGGGTCCAAAGGGGAGGAAAAACCCAAAACAGAACATGAAAATTATCAAAAATCAAGTTCAATCAATTTAGAATCATGTCCAATTGGTCTCATTCTCATATCATTCACCAAGATCATTTCATGAAAGAAATAGTGCAAAACATGCAATCTAGAAGCTCATTGGACCAAACAGAATGCATCAATCCAAACTCAATCCAAAACAATTCAATAAATCTCCAGAAAATTCATGGCTAAACAGAATTCAATACACAATCATCATACCAAATTTCAGGCCATTTAGACAATTGGAAGCAAGTCAATTAAATTCATCAAGTTAAGGCATGCTCATACAAGTCCAAACATGGCACTAAATCAAGCATCAACTACAAGCAAGCATAAAACAGTGTAGGAACATGATAAATGCACCAAACTAAAACCATGGCAAACTTCAATGTGTCTATAATCACTCCACAAAATTTCAAGTCTATCCAATACATATCCAGAATTTCACAAAACATTTAAAATCATGACTCACAAAAGGTCCACATTTGGCCAAACAGAAAGGAAATTCTCAAACAAATAGGAAATGCACTCAAAATTTCCAGAAAAATTCACAAGTTAACCTAACATCCAGGAGTATCAAAATGCAAAAATTCAGACCATTTCAAGTTCATATGGCATGGTAACAAAAATCATGAAGTTGCACAAGAAATGGTGTGACACAAATTGTCACACCTAGGTTCAAATGATCATATCTCACAATCCAGGAATGATAAAATAGCAAACTCAAAGCCAAAATGTTCATTTAGGTCTTCAGAATAAGCATGCAAAATTTCAGGAATTTCCAATTAGGTATCATCATTTCATGAGCAAAATACCAAGCAATGTGCGACAAATGATACATCCAAACAAACCCTAGGCCATTCCAAAATTTACACGTGCACAATTTTTGCAAAAATGTTCATTAAATTGTAGAGATCACAAGGATTATGGCACAAAAACTTTCATGCAATTTGGATAATTATTGAATGAGTTATGAATTTATTAACATGGAGAAAAATTAAAAATGATGAAATAAGCATGGTGAAATACATGAAGCCTAAGGAAAATTAATTGCCAAGCCAAAATGTGAAATGTTACAGCACGGAATCGAAGACGGTACATTTTCAAAACCAAGCGCGCGCAAACAACTCTAACATGTACAGTACGCGTAAAATTGGATCAAACTACACTTTCTGGAAATTATTTCAAGCTTCATCACGCGTTCATCACCTTCATATGTCCAAGAACAACTCTCCACCAAATCACACAAACTTTATATCAATGGAAAGGTCTTGCAACATACATCATGAATATCACATCAATTAATCCTAATTCATCCTAATTTAAGAGATTCGAATCAAAACATATTTGAGCACAAAACTTCAAATCATCATAACTTCCTTGTTTCTCAACCAAATTTAGTGGTTCAAATTGCAGAATGATCTACTAAGAAAGATCTACAAGAAGCATCAAACAATTTCAAGAATCATTGAAGTCGAAATATGACCTTAATTTGAAGACAGTTGCGAATTTGCATGTTTTTGGCCTTGGAATTGCAAAACAGATGTGCTATGATGATGTGGAAGATGAATGGAACAAGGTTTGTTGCTCAATTACGCACGATCTTGATGAAATCTCCACTTGCCATTGTTGCATCTCACTTTAACAGTCCTTGATTTTGCTTGAATGTGAAGAATCCTTGCTTCAATCAGCTTCAACAATGATTGTAGATGATGAAACAATGAAGATCTTGGCTAGGCTTGTGAAGAAATTGCAAAAAAGTGAAGATGAAAAGTTGAGAGAATTGTGCAATTTTGGATCTAGATCTGAGATGAATGAATGTTAATCCCAAAAACAGTTATGATTAACCATTTATATGATGCACTAATCCATTTTGTTAATCAAGTTTAGCCAAATGTGAGTGATTAGTGAAAATGCACTTTTATGCTAAATGGTAATTAGCCAATCCACCCTCACTTATGCAAACCCAATGTAACAGTAGAATTTCTGGTTGCAGCAAGTTTCAAATGGCATTTGTGAGCTATTGCAAGTGGAATCATGTGAAAACAAGGCTTAATTCTCAAAATCACCTTTTTCCCTCCCTTTTTCAAAATTGGTCCACTTGAAAAATGGACTTTTTGTGTGATGAGTTTTCATGACATGTAATTCTTGTTTTGGATAGAGAACATCAAAAGAATTTTTCTCAAAGAAACCTCACTCCATTTGGCCTTGTGAATCAAAAGTCATGCCACTTTGAAATTCAACTTTTTTAGACAATGATCAATCCATAACTTGCCAACCACACATGAGAAATCCATGTTCTTGGACTTTTTGGAAAGGTGAGAGAAAGATCTACAACTTTCATGTTGGATAAAATTTCATTTGAAGAATTTTCGGACATGTAATTTTGAGGAGAAAAACTTTCCATTTTTGGCAAATTTGAATTACAAGTCACTTTCTATTTTTGGAAAGTTTCCGTCTGACTTTATTTTCTTCATTCTTGATGTTTGAAATGTCAAATGAAACTTGTTTGGACATGAATGAAGTGTCTTTAACCCTCTCCCTCCTCCAAATCCATGAATTCAGGCACAGTTGACCACAATTGACTTTTTTGACTGATAGATGAATTTCAGCTTGATTGATAAACTTGAGCTTCAAACTCCTGATGAAATGGCTCAATGATGAAACCCTAGCTTCCATAAGCTCAGTATAACCATAAAATGATCCTCATATCCACATAGACCCCATCTCCTTGACAAACCCTGATTGGCACCATGCAGATGATTAGGGTTGACCAGAGGTCAAAACCCTAATCTCAAGGAATCTGATCAAGCTCAATGAATCTCTTGGTGATGACAAGACCATGATGATGATGATGTACCATTGCAACCAAGATAAAGCTCAACCTCTTTGAGGAACCATGAAACCCTAATTTGAATCACACATCCTCAGATGGTCAATGATCAATTCATGAAACCCTCAACTTGCATCTTAACCTCTTTATCTTCTGATCAAGACTTAGGAGGATGACTTGCTCAATGTTGCCATATGATATGCAAATATGCAATGCCTAATGACCTAAAAAATGATATGCAATATGTTAAGCTAGTCCCAAGAGAGGAGGGCAAATTTTGAGGTGTTACACTAGCGTTAAGCGAAAGGTCGCCGAGTCAATTGATCAGTACCTGAATAGGTTTAGACTATTGAAGGTGCGACACTTTACTCAAGTCCCTGAACACGAACTAGTCGAGATGGTGGCTGGGGGTCTAGATTATTCTATAAGGAAGAAGCTGGATACCCAGTATCTTAGGGATATGGCCCAATTGGCCAATAGGGTTCGACGTATTGAACACTTGAAAGCCGAAAAGTCTAAGGCAAGTCGATATCATAAAAAAGAAAAAATGTCCTACATCGCAGTCGAAGGAGGCTCTTCCGACGACGAAGATATAGTCGACAGAAGTGAGGTTAACGTGGAGAAACTTAAGCCCGGACCTCCATATGTGTGCAAGGTTTTGAAACCATCAAATGGGAAAAACCCTATCGAACCAGAGATAACAGACAAATACGTCGCTAAGACATATACATTCGACATGTCTAAATGCGACGAGATCTTTGATCTATTGGTAAAAGATGGACAAATTATCGTCCCTTAGGGTTTAAAAGACCCTCCTCTAGAACCGAAGAAGAAAAATGGATTTTGTAAATGTCATAATTTCCTTGGTCACAAAACTCACCAATGTGTTCTTTTCAGGGATTTGGTGCAGAAAGCTATGAAAGAAGGAAGGCTTCAGTTTGGCAAAAGGCCAAAAATACAGGTGGATTCTGAGCCTTTGAAGGTGGAAGAGGCATTGTATGCAGAGCCTCTAGAGTGCATGATGGTGGAGACTACTGATGGTCTCACTGAGGTTCTCAATGCAACCTCGTTATCTGAATCATTTAAAGTAATGATGGTCGAAACTACTAAAGATTTCGGAGTCAAAGACCAAAGAAGGCCCAAGTCTGCCTATCCCCAACCTGGAGAAAGTTTGTCTGACTTCCAGGAGAAGTGCAAGGAAAAGGGATCAAAGGCTATGTTATGCCCAAAGTGCAGCGTGGTATTCGATGAGAAAACCGCCGAAAGACTGGAGGCCGACAACAAGGTTGTGAATAAGGAAAAGCTTGTTGTCGCACGATTCGTGTTCGAAAGGCACAAAGCACCTCGACGGAACGAAGAGTACATAAGAAAATTTCAACGTCCCCGCCCGAAGACATTCATTCCTTCAATTGATGTTCCACAGGAGAAATGGATAGAATCTGTCAATCAGAAGGGGGCAAGAAGCCAAAATGGAGGGTGTTGGAAAAAGAGGCAACGTCTCCAGAGAAGAGGAGAGGCTACACAATATCTCCTAACTACAAAGGAAATAATCCTATGACAAGGACACAGTGGAGACGCCACTAGTGAAATAAAAAAGTTGGGAAAGACGTTACCATTTCATAGTCGAAGTTTTCAGAGACTGCTGGACAAAAGGAACAGATGTTAAAGGTCAAAGGACTTGCAAAAATGGTGGCCAATCAGACAGTGGCCATGATCGTCGACTCAATGGGAAAGAAGGCGGTGATAGCTACTCAGAACGTGGAATGTTCGTCAGAGATCGAGGGACAACCATGAAGCGAGGAAAAATCGAAGGAGGAGGAGCCAGAGTACTCTCCCCAACCGGAGGAAGAAGAGCCTGAATATTCTCCTCAATATGATGAGGAATTCGACGGGGATATGTACGACGAAAACAACGACGATGTCTATGGTGATGATTTCGTCGTAAATTATGGCATTGTATCGGTACTACCATCCGAATACAACATGGTATCTGAAGTTTCTGAAACAGAGGGAGACTTTGTACCAGATGAAACAAATGGAGGAAATCCTTTAGGCTACTATGTCATGAATAGTGGCGTGGTAGAAGAGCATAAAGCAATGTTTGAAAGGCCCAATCCTGGGATGATGTACCATTTAAAACCATTGCTCATCAGGGCTAAGGTGGATGGAATGGCGGTGAATAATCTAATTCCCTATACTATGTTCAAGAAAATGGGAAAGGTTGATGAAGATCTCCGACAGCACAACATGGTCCTTTCAAATTATGAAGGGAAAACCAGCAATATAATGGGGGTGGTTCAGGTCGACCTCGCGGTAGGCACGACACCACGTTCAACATTGTTCATGGTAATAGATTCAAAATCCAACTTCAACTTACTCCTGGGTCGAGAACGGATTCATGGGATAGGGGTTGTTCCCTCAACGGTCCATCAAAGGCTTATAATTTGGAGAAAAGATGGCATCATAGAGAATATTGAAGTCGACCGAAGCTATTATCGGGTCGATGACAGGGGTTCCAAGAGGTCGTCTGACCAACATTTGGCGAATATAGCGCCATGTGATGATGAATTGGGATCCTATACTTCTGTAAATACTGGTCGAATTCTGAACTTGGACCCTGATCATGGTTTCATTTGGGATAACGAGGAAGACACAGGAACAGAGATAGGAATTCCACCTACGGGGTGGCTAGCAGTCGACAAAGATGACTGCTGAGTCATAAAGCCTGGCTTGAATTTTGGCCTATTTGGCTGAAAACAAGAGGAAGTCAATTCTGGAAAGGAAGAGACTCCAGAATTTGGCATGTGAGGTCGAAGGTCTAGATGATGGTCGACTAGACCAGACAACAGCTTCAGAAAGCCGGAGGCTTGATTGTATCTATGACAATGAGCCTTTGAGGTTCGAAAAGAACCCACAAAATGAGTCCCAGAAGATGCAAGTAAAGATCCTCTCGAAGAGATCAACTTGGGAAATGGAACCACAAAAAGACCAACCTACATAAGTACTAAGGTGGGGTCAGAGATGAAGGTAAAACTAGTCAAGGTATTGACCAAATACAAGGACTGTCTTGCTTGGGATTATGACTAAATGCCAGGTTTGGATCGAAGCGTAGTAGAACACCGACTGCCTATCCAACCTGGAAGAAGTCGGTGAAGCAACACCCTCGACGGTTTGCTCCGAATGTTACTTCGAAGATCAATCAAGAAATTGAAAGACTCCTAAAAATTTGTTTCATAAGAATGGCAAGGTACATCGAATGGCGGGATAACATAATGTTTGTCATCAAGAAAAACAGAACTCTTAGGATTTGTATAGATTTCAGAGATCTAAACAACGCCACACCAAAGGATGAATATTCGATGCCAGTGATGGAAATGTTGGTCGACTCGGCCGCAGTCTTTGAGTATCTGAGCCTACTTGATGGATACTCCGGCTACAATCAGATTCTCATTACCGAAGAGGATGTCCCCAAGTCAGCGTTTCGATGCCCAGGTACGCTAGGGACATACGAGTGGGTCGTCATGCCGTTTGGTTTAAAAAACGCAGGAGCAACTTACCAAAGGGCCATGAATGCCATCTTTCATGACTTCAATAAGAAGTTCATGCAGGTATATATCAATGACATCGTGGTGAAATCGTCATCTCAAGAAGGACACCTGGATCACCTTCGATGCTCGTTTGATAGAATGAGGAAATATGGATTGAAAATGAATCCATTGAAGTGTGCTTTCGGGGTTCACGCAGGTGACTTCCTGGGATTTGTGGTACACAAACGAGATATAGAGATCAATCAGAACAAGACGAAGGCGATCTTAGACCTCAAAAGCCCATCTACAAAGAAACAACTCCAGTCTTTGTTGGGGAAAATAAACTTCTTAAGAAGGTTCATCTCGAATCTAAGTGGTAAGCACAAAGGTGTTTTCGCCGCTACTTAAAATTAAGAAGGAAAGTGATTTTCACTACGGCCCTGAACAACAAAAGGCTTTTGACGCGATCAAGGGGTATCTTACTAAGCCTCATATCCTGTTTCCCCCCAATAGAAATAAAAGTATGAGTTTATATATTGCTGCATCTGATACAACTATATGGAGCATGTTAGCCCAAGAGGATTGTAATGGTGTCGAAAGGCCTATATATTACCTCAGTAGAATGTTGGTAGATGCTGAAACTAGGTACAGTCTCATAGAAAAACTATGTATGTGTTTGTACTTTGCTTGTATGAAATTAAAACAATATATTAAACCAGTTGATGTTTATGTTTCGTCTCATTAAGATATTATTAAACATATGTTGTCTAAGCATATTCTACATAGTAGAATTGGGAAATGGGCATTGGCGTTGACATAGTTTCTCTAACTTTAAAGCCTTTAAAAGCCATGAAAGGCCAGATCAAGACGGATTTTATAGTGGATCATGTCATGGTCGAATCACCCTTGAATATGGTCGACACCACACCATGGCGTCTATATTTTGATGGATCGAGTCACAAAGACGGAACAGGAGTCGGGGTATTGATAGTATCCCCTCAGGTGGGTCCGACGAAGTTTAAGTACAAGATCAGGGAAAAGTCTTCTAACAACAAACTCGAATACGAGGCCTTAATAGTCGGTCTTCAGCTTTTGAAAGGAATGGGGGCCAGTCGAATCAAAGTAAGGGAAGACTCAGAGTTGATAATAAAGCAAGTCACACGCGAATATAAGTGCATCAAAGGGAGTCTGCTGAAATATTTTGTGACTGCAACACGATTACTAGAACATTTCGAAGTTGCAGACATAAGACATGTGCCCAGAGGCGAGAACCAAGAGGCCAACGAGCTGGCCCAAGTCGCTTCGGGGTATAAGATGTCTAAGTCGAAGTTACAAGATATGATCGAGGTTCGAGGAAAAATGGTGTCAAGTACGCCCCCAACAGAAGACGTCCTCGACGAGAACGTCAGTCTTGGCGGGGAGCCCGATGAAGAGTGTCAAGAAACCCGTGAAGTCAAATAGGCATGTGAACATGGAGTTTTTACTATCAACGGTTCGACACCGTCAGACTGGAGAAAGTCAATTATCGAATATTTGGAGAATCCAGTCGGAAGTACTGACAGGAAAACCAAATATAGGGCTTTGAGCTACGTGTGGTCAGGAAACGAATTGCTAAAGAAGACACCAGAAGGGTTACTACTCAAATGCCTGGGAGATACCGAAGCGTACTTAGCCATATACGAAGTCCACAGTGGAGTCTGTGGCTTCCACCAAGCAGGCCATAAGATGAAATGGTTGTTGTTCCGACAAGGAGTTTACTGGCCCATCATGTTGAAGGATTGCATCGAGTTTGCCAAAGGATGCCAAGAATGTCAAAGACACGCGGGTATTCAACATATGCTAGCAAGCGAGTTGCATGATATCATTAAACCATGGCCTTTTAGGGGATGGGCTTGAGACATCATTGGAGAAATTCGACCGGCCTCGTCGAAGCAACATAAGTTTATCCTAGTCGGGATAGACTATTTCACCAAGTGGGTCGAAGTTATCCCTCTGGTAAAGGTGGACCAAGAGGCGGTGATCGAATTCATTCAGAGACATGTCGTGTATAGGTTTGGTATCCCATAGACCATTACTACGGATCAAGGGTCAGTATTCGTGGGACAAAAGATGCAGGAATTTGTCGGCGAGACGAGTTTCAGATTGGTTACCTCTACACCCTACTATGCACAAACAAATGACTAAGTAGAAGCGGCCAACAAAGTAATAATAAGTTTGATTAATAAGCACGTTTGTAAAGAGCCAAATAATTGGCACAAGACTTTGGACCAAATTCTATGGGCATGTCGAACGTAAGAGGCGACGAAGTCGACGCCATTTCAACTAACATTTGGTCACGATGCCATATTGTCGGTGGAGATATGCTTACATTCTGTCAGGGTCCAGCGTCAGAATGATTTTCAGTCAGAGCAATGCTGGAACATGATGTTCGACGAGTTGACTGATTTAGACAAAGAAAGATTGGATGCGGTCGAAATGTTGATCCAGCAAAAGGAATGCGTAGCCAAGGTATACAATAGAAAAATAAAGGAAAAAACCTTGGTTGTTAATGATTACATTTGGAAAGTAATCTTGCCTATGGATCGTCGAGATCGAACCCTAGGTAAATGGCCACCAAAGTGGGAAGGACCATTTTGAGTAACTCGAACATACAGTAACAATGCGTATGAAATCAAAGAACTTGGTGGGGATAAAAGGGTCTTAAGAGTAAATGGAAAATATTTGAAGAAGTATAAACCTATGCTACTGAAAATCCAGATCCAAACATAAGTTTCATTGAATTTTGAGAAATTGTCCCAGGAGGACATTACAAATATGGTCGACAAACCTATAAAAATTGAAGAAAGATTTAAATGGGGAACCTAGATTTGAAATCCTCAAATGCGGTCATCTCATGCTTAATATTATTATCCAGAGAGATTTTCTTCCCGCGTAGATACTTTATGTCAGCCTCGATTTTGAGAGCTCTCTCCCCATGAGATATTCCTCTCATGACCTCACTGTCGATTGCCTCCTGCTCATGGATCCCCTCAACTATCTCCAGAGAAGCCTTCTGCACTTCCACTTCAGCAATCTTTTTGTGAAGCTCCACAATTTGAGCTTGGTAATCAGAGATTTGCTAATCGAAGACTTCCCACTTACGGAGACGCTATTCTTTCTTGTGTTCAAACTCATCAAGCTCCCGTTCACAAGCCTCATTGGAATCCCATTTGATCTTCGCCTCGTTGAGTTTCATGTTTATTTAGAAGTCAACATTTTGTCAGAGGTTCAAGTCCTTGGTGAATTGAGTAAAGAAAGACTCGAACTCGACAAAATACTTCACCATTGAGGCTGGAAGGTCGCGAAGGGCCAGGGAGTCGATAAATTTGAAGATATCACAAGCGACCTCCCAATTATTTCTAAGAGCATCTAGAAATCCATCATCGCAGAGTGACGCCTTCAGCTACTGAAGGATGAAGACAACCTCAACATGAAGCTCTGAGGAATCACCTATATCAGTTGATGGAGGTGGTGTGTCAATCGACAATCGACAAATTTGTTGCAGCTTTCTTAAGGCCTCTACAGGATTCCAGTGTTTGATTAGCCTTATGTCATCCGGGATCAGAAGACTGGTTGTTGCATTTTCGTCAGCCACGTTCGCATCAGGAGGTGGCGGAGAGGCAGGAGGTTGAGAGGTCGCATGGGAATCATTTTGAAACTCAGCTTGTTGTTGGGGGCTTAAGGCAACATTAGTGGGGGATGTTCGGTCGAATCCCTGACCTCGACTTCGACCTCAATCGGGGAGCCCACTGGTCCCTGAAAGATACAAGTGTTAGATCACAAAGTAAAAAGAAACACATGTATAATGAGAGAAGTGTGGGCAAATACCTGGAGATCGATGGGAGGCGAAGTAGTAGGAGTCCTTTCTGAATCCTGGGGGGTGAGAACCTCTTCGACGTCTTTTTGGATTGTCGGGGAAGCCCTATGAGCCACCTTGGTCGGAGTTTTCTGGGCCGGAGCCTTCTTCCTCCGCTTAGGGGTAGGTGGAGTCTGGGCGGGGCTTTTGATGGAGAGAAAATATGGGAGTATGCACTCCCGTTTGAGTCTTCGTCGTCCGCCATAGCCGCTTCTTCAGATACCTGGATATGGAGACATATAAAGAGTTGGTAAAAAGTCTTAGCAGAAAACTATTTCACAAGAAGAATGGGTCATACCTGTGGAGGCGGGGTCGAAGACACCTGTTGCTTTTTCAGAGGTTTCGCCACATGCGGTTCAGCGACCCTCTTTCGACCCTAATAGAAAAAAACAAAACCTGTCAGATTGGCAGAACACCAAATAAATGAAATTAAGTTGGTGTACAGGTACCTTTTTAGGGGCTTCGTCGATAACATGCTTTTGGATTTTTGGGTCGGGAGCAATGAAGGACAAAGGCGGAGGCTGTATGTCACCAGCGAGGGTGGAGAGCGTATCGACCATGTTCTGGAGGAACTAGTCGCTGGCAAAGGCATGATTGTAATAAGAGTTCCACCAGTCATCGAACTCAGTGGTCGTCAGAAAAGATTGTTGGAATCAAAAAACCGGAAGTTCATAACGGTTGTTGGATCGACAGAAACAAAGACATACCTTGTGATCATCAACTGTTAATGATCGACCAAACCAAATGATGTAGGTATCATCAGATACCAGAGGCTTTGGGACCATTTGGCTTAGGCCAAGTTGACGAGCTACAAGGTTCGACTGGTGGCTCATGAAGCCAAATCCCTTCGACCCTGGTTCAATCCTTTAGGACAGCAAGGTTGGAGTCAAAAAAAGCTCTCCATATAGCATTCGACTAAGCTGCAGTTTGGGGAGAGCTACCAGGAAAGGGATCCTTAAACCATTTATGGCCAAAATTCCTGTCAGCAAACGGCGCCACACCTGGAGCGAACTTGTCCGTTTCAATGAACATGTTTAGATATTTCATGAAGATGCTGGTGTTTGGAATTTCTTGACAAGTTATCAAAGTCGGCCTGGCCCCTTCGATTGGTCAATATTTGTTCAGTCGCATAAGACGCTCCAATGTGGTATATCCCAACTGATATTCGAAGGTGGCGTTTAGCCAATGTTGCAGGAGCCACAAAGGACCCGACAAGTTCAGGGTTTTAGGGGTGTTGGCGAGGAGTTTCAACTTCAAGGTTTCCAACCTCAGGGCTTGATACAAAGAAGCCAGCAGTAGTTTGCCCAATGAGACTTGTCGACCCTCGTGTATCTGGATCGCCAGAGCAATATAACTCTTGGCTATCTGCAGGGATCCTGGACAGAAGACATAATAAGAGAGCCACAAGGTGAGGAAAGCGATGTGCTATTTGTCAGACACTTCGACAGAGTTTTTGTCGTGGTGGTCTTCGATATAGTTCAGGAGGCTGGCCCGGCCAAATGTGAAGGTATTCTCCGTCGAAAGAGTTGGGTCGAAAGTATCTCCCAAGGGTGAAAGGCCGGTAATCGCCACCACGTCGAAGAGAGTGGGTATCAACATCCCACATGGCAGCTGGAAGGTGTTGGCCGAACCTTTCCATAAGTAAAGGGATGCCAGCAACATGCAAGGGTTAACACGACGGGCGTACCTCGAGACCTGAATGAGGTCGAAAATCCCAGCACTCCTCCACTGGTCTTGACGTTTGCGTTGGACCTTATTAAGCCACACCAAATACTTCTTGTTGCCAGGAGTGGGCATGGAGCGAAAAACTCTAGCTTTTGCCTCATGAACCTGACATAAAGTGTGACAGATCTGTCGAAAGCAGGAGGCATAGCGGGTTTATACCTAGGAAAGAAGGGTGCGACCTTTGTTGGGGAAATTTTGGTATCAACAAGGGGACCGTGGAAAGCCAATAGCTTTTTGTCCACCACGAACGGGATCGCCAACTAGTTTTGCCAGTTCTTGAGAATGGCTTCATCAGATGATGAAGGTTGAGGAATGCTTTTCATCCCTTCTTTAGCAGTAAGCTTGAAGGCGGTGAGGTTGTGACCAGTACCGTAAGAGACTGTTTCTTTCGGGAGAGATGAGGAAGCCATTGGGGAAATGAAGCAAATATTTGAGGTTTTTTTCCAAATGTTGTGTGAGAAAGTGCAACACAGAAGTATGCCTAAGGTTTAAGCAAGAGGATACACAAGTATGGAAGCAGAAGAATGTGTAAAGAAGGAGAAGATACTCTTTATAAGCCAGTGAGGTGAACAGTCGAGCAGTAGGTGTTTGACAAGTGGCTGGCTAGGAAGTAATCAGAAAAGTTAGTGGGTTTCGGTTGAGATCACACAATCCAGGGATGAATGCTAATGATGGTTGAGTGTCTTGGAAATCGCGCGGCCGAAAAAAGTCATCATCACGTATGAAGTCATGAGTAATGACAAGAGAACTAGCCGAAATATGAAACGTCAAAAGGTCAACTTCTCGATCAACTCGCTCACGTCGAAGCCAGCCTTTTCAGGGGGAAATTTGTTAGCTGACAAATTTCAATTAAGGGAAAAACCAGTTTCGACCAGGGGTTCTGTCGGAAGCTCCTCGACAGAAGGGTGAACGAGTCTGTCGGTCGTCACATGTAAACTTTGGTCGAAGTCGAAAGATTTTGAGCGGAGAATGGGAACGTGGGCACACAAAAAGGTCGTGGGTAGTTATGTGCTAAGATGGGGAAGTTGACTGACACGTGGCACCACGAGAAGGCTTTGTAACCTCCCCACGATTATTTTCAACTAGTATTTAAGTCAATGTTAGGTGAAATTCTAGAGGTGGCAATTTGAACATTGGCAGTAGGGGTAAAGCTTGAAGTACCAAAGCGTTTGCGAGAAAAAAGTTACTCTCCTCACAAACAGTGTATTTTGCCTCCACTTTATAATTACAAGTCATTTAATCTTCGCAAAGTTTATCTTTTGTCTTGTCCCGCTTTATCATTTATCATCTTTGTTTCAGTACTTTATCGTTTCTACTTTTCGTTTTACCTTTATTATTTCCCTGACTCGTCAAAAGTCTCGTTTACACCCTTTCAATCAGTCAGAAACATTGTTTACCAAATAGTCATACACCCAAAACACTAAGTCTGAGACTCCTTAGCTGGTCCTGCAAGTAAACCTCATATAGGAAGGCTAGAGATTGTTGTGCGAAACAACAATATTACATTTATTTTACTTTTTCTCTCTTTGTAATAATTACTTAGGGATAATTTTGACAAAATTATAATTAATAGTTGTATTCTAGTAATTGATAGGGGTAATTTTGATAAAAAGAAATATTTTTTTACAAAAAAATGGACACATAAAAAAAAACGAAAAGAATATAATTAATAGGAATATTCTATTAATTGATATTAATTTTATCATCAAAATCAACTCATCTAATCATTTTCTTAGTCACCGTGAATTATTTAAATTGGACAATTTTTTTTATGAAATGGATGGGGGTATTAGTTTATCATTTTTAAAGATCTTAAATTTTTTAGACGCGTTTCTATGTAGTTTTTGTATTTGAAAAATACCGACCATCACTCCACCTCCTCTATTTCATTTCATTGTTTTGTTGTTTCACACTCACCACTCACACCACAAAGTTGTGGTTTATATGCATCCATTCTAATCCACTCCACCCCATTGGTGTGTCTCACACCAATCTTCTTCTTCTTCTTCTCTCTCTCTTATTTTTCCATGGCGGCAAAACTTTCCACCGCCACAACCTTAAAGCCCTACAATCTCATCCAAACATCAACTTCTTCCCCTAAAACACCCCCAACAATATTCTTCACCCCCTTAACACCCCCAACAATATTCTTCACCCCCTTAACAAGCTTTCGTCATAAAACACTCCTTCAAACCCATAGAAGATCAAGAACAACACCCTTCACCGTTTGTGTTCTGATGGAGGATCCAAAACACACAACCCAAATAGACACAGAAGAAAAAACAGAACTTCCTAATAATAAACCCAACCCTCAATTTTCAGTATCACAAAAACTGGCAAGAAAGAAGTCACAGAGGTCCACTTACCTTGTTGCCGCTGTAATGTCTAGCTTTGGTGTTACCTCTATGGCAATCTTAGCAGTTTATTATAGATTTTCTTGGCAAATGGAGGTACCTAAATACCTCAAACTTAGATGATGACTCTTTCTAATTTATTTTAACATGGGTTTTTGAATAATATTGGGTTTTTAGGGTAGTGGAGAAGTTCCATGGTCTGAAATGTTTGGCACATTTGCCCTCTCAGTGGGTGCTGCTGTAAGTCTAATTTTTTTTTTCAATTCAACTATTGAAAACTAAAGTTCCCATTTTCGGATATCAATTTCAATTGGGTATGTTTGATTTTTCAGGTGGGTATGGAGTTTTGGGCAAGATGGGCTCATGAGGTTCTATGGCATGCTTCCTTGTGGCACATGCATGAGGTCTAGTCCTCCCCTTTTCTCTCTATTTTCACATGCCATGTTTCAAGCAAGTCAATTCGAATTCTCTTAGGTGCTAGCAATTCTCGTGTTGGGTCAGTTCATACATAGTTTTGCTCTAGCTCAGTCCACTTGTGGACGGTGGAATTAGTTCCTTAGATTAGTTGGGCGCAAGACCGAATATCAAACATTAAAAAAGTTCACTTTTTAATTTTGTTTTTGCCATTTTTGTTTCTAATTCATGTGATACCAATAAATTACTAGTATTGAATCAAAGATGAATTTGAATTTTTGCAGTCACATCATCGACCAAGAGAAGGTCCATTTGAGCTTAATGATGTTTTTGCAATAATTAACGCTGTCCCTGCAATTGCTCTTCTCTCATACGGTTTTTTCAACAAGGGATTGTTTCCTGGACTCTGTTTTGGTGCAGTAAGTGCATCTTTCATAATCCTGTTTATTAATCTCTTAATTAACGGTTTCTTAATTAACGGTTTCATTAGGATCTGTTTAGTGAAAATGATATCCTTATCTTTGGAGTAGGGTCTTGGAATTACAGTGTTTGGGATTGCTTACATGTTTGTCCATGATGGATTGGTTCATAAGAGATTCCCTGTGGGTCCTATTGCTAATGTGCCTTACTTTACAAGGGTTGCTGCTGCTCATCAAGTAATTAGTACTAATAATTAACTGTTATTTTAATGTTAATCATTGCTTGAATGGTGCTGATTATATTTTCATATTTATTTAGGATCTGATTTGTGAGTTGTGACTTTGATTTTTGTTTGTTTGTTTGCAGCTTCATCATTCAGACAAATTCAAAGGAGTGCCATACGGGCTCTTTTTGGGCCCAAAGGTCAGCCACATTCGTATTCGATTTTCCTAGTTTTTTTTTAGTTGTTCATTTAACTATTTTAGAATTGTAAAGAAATAAAATACTGTCGACTCGATAATTCATCTCATAAGCCGGAGAATTTTTTTGAAATAGTCGACAAAAGAAGTAGTTTGGATAACATTATAGATTAGATACATAGTGAGCACTTTATTTATAGCACCAATCAGAGTCACATAATCCTTTCGTGGCTGAGTGAAGATGAAGAACTGAAGCAGAGACCATTTTGTCAGAATTTGATGAATCTTAGGACATGTAAAGGTAGTTTAATACATCTTTTCTTAATCACCATTTCCTTCATCATATGAGATGGATTGGTTCTCTTCATCATAATCCTTTTCTTTTATGGTACAATTATTCACCATACTGTTCTTTTGCCAATGTTTCTTGTATCTTATAAGTTGGAGATGCGACACACATTGCCTTAGAAGTTGAGTTCTTTCAATTTCGTCTGGATTAGCAGTGGTTTGAGAGATATCGACTTCCAATGAGTCGCTAATCCATCATATTTCTAATATTGTTTTTGGATCAGAGAGCAGTCTTCATAGCGCGATAATATTTCTAATATTGTTTCACCAAGAGAGTTTTTAGAACACTAAATAACATTTTTTGTTATTTTATATAAGTTTCTTATACTCATTTTTGCTTTCAATTGAAAATTGAAAATGCCTTGGCAAATTTAAAATTCCATTGCATTTTGGTGAGATTGTTTTATTTTCTCTATGTGTGTTAGTAACTTCATAATTTTCATGTGTTTGTAGCCAAATTGGACTATTTTTTGGTTGCTAATATTACACCGTCTGACAAAATGTGCAGGAAGTTGAAGAGGTAGGAGGACTAGAAGAGCTGGAGAAAGAGATAAGTAGAAGAACAAGATCATATACTGGTTCATGACAAATGAATAGTATTATAGTTGTTTTAAAGAATTTTGAGTATGAAGAGCAATTCAATTCAATTAATGAAGTGATTGAATGTGAGTGTTAATTTGTCCAGTTATAGTTATTAATTTCAAGATAATCAAAGCCTGACATTAAACTGGAGTAGGTGTGGGTTCAAGGTCTAAATGTTTGATTGGAGTTCGATCGGGATTCAATTAGTAATTACTCCCTCCATTCTTTTTTATAAGCAAAAGTTAACTTTTTAGAGTAATTGAATAAATTTTGAATAATTATTTCGCTTATAAAAGAGAATGAAGGGAGTATCAAATATAATTATAAAATTTAAAAGTAGTATTCTATTTTAGAATTAGAATTGGTGTATGTTGATGGCGATGATTAAAAAGTATACATTGAATCTTACGTGTGAAGGTTTTGTATTTTGGGCTATTTGTAGTGGATTACATTTGATTAAGTTTTGGCTTTTTGGGCCTTTGACCGGTCCAAAACAGTTGTGAGTGTACTTGTCTCTTTCTTTCCAAGAGTATTTACTAGAGCGGTTGTAGTTCCTTACTCAAAGTTTTCATTCTTTCCTATATCACTTTGCTTTCAACTTTTTGCAATCATTGAGAATTAGTTTCTATCTGTGAGTGTACTTGTCTCTTTCTTTCCAAGAGTATTTACTAGAGCGGTTGCAGTTCCTTACTCGAAGTTTTCATTCTTTCCTATATCACTTTGCTTTCTCGTCAGCTTCTGCTTTATCAGATATCCTATTTATCTCAAGCTTTTAATATCTTTAGCCTTTTCTTCTCTCACTCAATATAAATGGTAGTCCTATTATCTTGCCTAGTGATTTTGAGAGCAATGAATATCCCATGGTAAGAGGGGGAGTGTTTTCTGGTTCAACATCTTACCCTTTTGTTTATAATCGCCAAGTCTTAGAGGTCATGTTTATAACTGATAATTCTGATTCAGAGAGGCTTTCTATGGGCTCTTTGGAAAAGGGATATTCATCTAAGGATTCTTCCTTCGACGCTTTCTTTTCTGATGACGACATTGAGGGTGATCTTGTGGTTGCTTCCATGCCCCAAGTTCTAGGAACTTCAATTTATTTTGCTTTGTTGACTCTTGAAATGTAGGCTGCTAGCTTGAGAAGGAAGCGTACTAGAGATTACATTAAGTCCTATGAGAAAGTCTATAAGCAATACTGATATCAAGGATCATTTGAAGCGTAGGGTCAGACCAGACGGAGTTTGCTAGCATAAACCCTCTGAGCATTTTAAGGTCGATGAGCTATCCCTGAAAGGAGTTGCGTTAATGGATTCGACTGATGCGAGTAAATATAACTAGGTGGATGTAGAGATAATGAGGGCCCCATATGTTTTAAGTACTCAGGCAGCTGTAGACGCGACCAACATTGTGGTTGGTAACCTTTCTAATTGATCTGTACTTCTGATGGATCCCGAGAAAAGGGTATGCAACACCTTTGAAGGGTGTTTAATTCCCTTTTATGAGTGTCTATTTACCAAGGTGAACATATAGTTGCCTATGTCTGAATTTGAGGTGGAAGTGTCGAAGCACTTGAAGGTTGCCTCCTATCAGCTTCAACCAAGTTCTTGGGCTTATATAAATATTTTTCCAATTTTAGGCCGAGTATAGGTCTTGGAAATCTTCTCCTCGACTATTTTTCAATTTGTTATGCGTTGTACATACTTTTCATAATGATATCCAGGATCATGGGCTTATTAAGCTTCATCAACACATTCCATTGCTCGACCCTTTCACCAGGGACTAGGGTGATTTTCTGAGACACTTCGTGTTGGTGATACCTCGTATCCAGAGGCTCACTTTGCCTTATGCTTTAACCCTGTCGAATATTCTTGCTATTGTAAGAGCATGTTTCTGAAATACTGATCCTGGCCTCATTTGCACTCCGAGCCTCATTCTTACACCATCAAACTGGATTCCCTCTCTACTGAAGAAGTTATGATAAAGAGGATCTGGAGTTTCTATACCAAGGGCTCGGTTATGAAGAGGGGTTCGGCCCCAACGAAGTGTCGTCTTCCTTTCAGATAAAAAGTTAATTGATATTTGTTGTATTGTTAGTGTGGTCAGTTTTCCAGAGAGGAAAGAAATCTTTAGTGAAGGCGGAGTTTTCTAATTTTTATCTTCCTTTTTTTTTACATGTGTCTTTGTACTTTACAAATAAAATGGATGGTTTACAAAAACTTTATGCCATTGCCTCTGCTCAGGGCGTGAAACCTAGTCCCATTAGCTAGGTTGTTATGTCTCCTCTTACAACTCCTATTGCATCATCTGATATTAAGGCTATTGCCACTGCCCTTGGGGCTAACCAACATACTCATATTGCTGCTAGGGGGTGTTTGTGGGCCGATTTAGTTCGGTTTCAGACGAATATGATGCCCAAACCAGTCAAAAATACATGGATTGATTTGGATTGAATTTGCACATTTTTATTACAAAGCCCAAATCAAACCAAGTCGATAAACAACAAATTAGTTTGGGTTGGATTGATCGACAATATTAAAAATAAATGTGCAAAAATATTTTTTAAAATATCTAATTTACATCAACTAATTTTTTAAAATAATATAAAATTCCTATTTTTTCCGTTTCTCCATATTGGTCGTAAATATCATAAATGGCGTTTCATTTTTTTCTTGAAGTGGAATATCTTATTCTAATTTTCATGATAATTATGATATATATTATACTAACTAATTATGATTTGTTCGAATAGTCAGACTCCCGAGTGGAATTTTAGAAATTCGTTGTCCGAACCAATTAACATTGAATTTCATTGGTTTGGTTCAGATTTTGTCTGAACTAAAAAAATGTCTGAATCAAACACCATATTTTGATTTGGTATAGATTTGCCCGAACAAGTGAACATCTCTACTCGCTGCCACCAAAGAGAGGCCAATATTAGAACCAGAGTTCCCTTTTGGAGGAAGATTCCATAAACAAACTCGTCTTTTTAGGGGTCCTGCCTTAGGATCAGCTACTTCCCTTCTCAAATTGCTTGCTATCCTTCCTGCCCAACTTTTCTGCACTTTTAAAGAAGTTGTTGCTACTATGTCTAAGGAGGATCTTACCCACATCCAAAGTATTTTTGAGGCGGATAAGATGGAGCTTTTTGAGGCTACCTACTACACTTATCAGGCGACTTCTATGTATTCTGTACTTGTTGCTGGTCGGGGTGTCATTGGTCATGGGTAATCTTTCCAAGGACAAGGACAAGGATACCTGGAAGGGGGAAATGTGAAGCAATGAAGCAGAAGTGCTCTAAGTTCAGAAGGAGACAACTGCTCTTCAGGAGAAGAATGTTGTGATGAGGCTTTTCAGGAGGAGACAAAGGTCCACGACTCCCCCCCACCTTGGTTGCCTGGTTTGTTGAGTTGAAGTCTTTCTTAGACGTAGAGAGGATGTGTCATCAGAACGGAGGCGAACCATCAAGCTAATGAGGCTCAAAAAGCTCTTCAATAGGAGAAGGAGTTTAGTGTTGAAGACTAGAGAGTTCATGATGGTCAAGTGAATCATTTGAAAGAGAGAGTTCATGAGTCTCTTCAACATACTTTGAAGATCGTGTCCAAAGCTCTTAACCACGCGGTGTTTAGGCTAAAGAAATTTTCCCAAAAATCCTTATTCCTAGCAAGGAAATGGATCCTTTCAAGGTTGCTCGTGGCGGGGCTTTGGTGGACAACCGGGGCGCAACGTCTCAGAGCGAGGAAGCTCGATTTTCTTTTCTTTTTTCCTTATAATGCTAGTTGGGCTTTTATGTCTTTGCAAAAATAATTATATTTATATATTTAAATTTCCACTTGGTGCATTTATTTATATTTTGTACATGATGTATTTTATTTTTCCTTTGTTGTTATCCTGACCACCATATAGGTTCCTGGTCTCCATTCTTTGGTTCAATTGGAGAATCTTTGTTGCATCAGGACTTGCTCATCATGCCTGTATCTTTGAATTTGTTCGTTTTATATGCACTATTAGCATCAAGTATGCCTTTCGAACTTTGTGGTCTCAATCAGAGTTTCGTTGTTACTAGCTTCGACCGAGAAAAGTTAGTGTCGTTCATCAGCGTCACTAGGAACCGTCTTGGGCCAAAGGTAAGGTTCATGTACATGCTCTATGGGTTGACCCCTTCACCAAGATAACACTTTTAGAATACTTTTTTCTCCTTGGAAAACATATTCTTTCTTGTCAAATTCACCAAGAGAAATCAAATTTCTCATCAAATCAGGTTAATACCCGACTTTAATCAACAACCTTATTGACTCGTCATGGAGCTTGAATCTCACAGATCCAACACCTGCAATCTTGCAAGCTTTATTGTTTCCAAGAAATACAGATCCACCATCTTGATAGTTCCTCGAACAAGTCTTTGTTTGGAGTCATGTGCCAAGTGCAACCTGAATCCATAATCCACTATTTACTTGAGTCGCCGCTTGAAATCACAAGAACATCATATGAGTCAAAATCATCTTGAACAATGATTGCGTTGCCATTATCCTTACCTCCATGATCTTTCAGGATTTCACGACACATTTTTCTTGTATGACCTTTCTTCTTACAGTGATAACATCGAATACCAGATGCATCACCACTATAAGACTTCTGCTGACTTTTACTCTTCTTCTTGTCGAACTTGCCATCTCTCTTTGTCAATTTTGCCTTAACCGACAGACTTTCACCAATCGAAGATCGCTTGTGCTCCTTTCGTCCGTTCAAATTCTTAGAATACAAGGATGATTGAACTTCTATAAAGGTTAGAGACTCTCTTTCATAGACGAAAGTTTCTTTGAAGTGAGCATGTGATATAGACAAAACACACAACAACATCAGTGTTTGATCTTCATCCTCAATCTTGACATCGATATTTTCAAGATCAAGAATCAGCTTGTTGAACATATCTAATTGCTCATCTAAAACTTTGTCTTCACTCATCTTGAATGAATACAAAGCTTGCTTCAGATAGAGGCAATTGACCAACGATTTGGTAATGTACAAACTTTCGAGTTTCACCCTTAACTCTGACGCCGTAATCTCCTCTGAAACCTGTAAAAAAATCTTATCACCAAGGCTCAATAAAATAGAGCTATGGACTTTCTCTACCATAGTCATTTTTTATTTGTCTGTTAACGCAACATCCATGGCTTCAACTCCCTTAAACGCTTCTAAACAACCTTGTTGAACCAATCGGGCTTTCATCTTCAAGCGCCACAGACCGAAATCGTTCACTTTGGTGAACTTTTCAGTCTCATACTTTATTAACAACATCTTTTCCACGCTCACTGCACCAATTCGTTGTGAAAATGATACTAGAATAACAAAGTATAATCAAATTAATCGGCAAGAAACCCACAAGGGTAGAAAAAAGGGAAGCAAGAAGAACACAACAAGTTGGTTATAAACTGATATTCTTTACTTTCTCTTTGAAACAGGATTACACGTGTTACAGAATAACAAATAATCTATCTCACCATAATTAGGATTTCCGTTATGCAATTATGAGAGACTAGTATGCTATTTATAAGAAAACTAACACACTAAACTAATAGGCTTTTACACGCAAACTCATTACACAAGCTAACTTAGAGAACAAGCTAACTTAAGTAATTATGCATAACAAACACACCCAATTCGACATGCTAACAATCCTAGCATACTTCGACTGCAGCATGTGAGCAGACTTCGACGACATGTTAATGGTCTTGTCGGATTGTTGAACCAAGAAGCTACCCTTCGACCATACTAGAATTCGATTACATTTGAGTAATTGATTTCAAATTTAAAGATGCATTTAAATATTCTTTATATTGTATCAAATAAATTTACATGTGCGGATGCAGATATATCTTACTAGTTATTTTTATTTAACTGATTTAGACGTTGAAGTGTTGACTTTACACGTTCGATCATGAAAAACATCAACCGTTGAATCGTGTGTAATGGTTTTCACCGATCTACTTCCCATTTTGTTTCACATCAAAATACTAATTTTAAAAAAATATTACCAAAATACCTTAAAATAAATTAGATTGAATTTGAATTCGAGTTTAAAATTGAATACTTAATAAATAGCATCAATCTAATATTTTTTTCAAAAATTAATTTAATTCATAAACACCTTTATGTAAAAAAATTGCACTATCATAACTAATCACAATCAACTTTTTTTTATAAATTTTAGAAAGTACTCTATCCGTCTTTTTTAAGTGTCATTTTTTGACTTTTTACACATACCAAGGAAGCTAATCATTATTGTTATTTTTCAAACAATAATTCTTGTTTTACCTATAATACCCCTAATTATTTATTACATTCATTTTTTTTCTCTCTCTATAATAATTATCTAGGGATAATTTTGACAAAATTACAATTAATATTACCTTGAACTTTGCAAGTGACAATTAAAAAAAAATGAATTTTTTATAAGATATTGACACTTAAAAAGGAACGAAGGGGAGTACAAATAAAGCAATTATTTCTAATAAATTGACTATTATATGATTAATAAAAAAAAGCAATTAAACTTAAATTTTAACTAAAAATTAAAATTAAAATGAGATTAATTACTATCCAATATCAGTCAAAAAAATTATACGCTTTCAATTAATTACCATTATTCGTTTTTGAATTATTTTATAGATGGTTAAAATAAAAGTCAAATTTTAAGATAATGTAAAAATTATTATTATTGTGTTTATTTTTTAATTTTTAGATTAAATGATATTGATATAAAATTATGTGATTAACCAACTTCATAACTTTATTAACCAATCTTTTATATTTTATTAATCAACTTTATTTATTATTAAAAATCATTTTTAATAACTCAATATTTATTAACTAATTTTATAATTTCATTAATTATTTTTTTATATTTATTAATTAATTATAAAAGTTATTTTTAATATTTTATGAACTAACTTTATTTTACTACTACGTCTGGACGGACGCTCGGTACCCGTTTGTCCATTTTTTTAATAAACATATGTAAAAATATATACGGTATTATTTTATTTAATGTTAATTTTAATTGGAAGTTGGAGTATATAAGAAGTTAATAATAAGAAGTTATGTGAAATATGATAATAGTGGTTTCAATAGAATTTATTCGAAGTTATTTTGTAAGTTACTTAAGGACAAAATTGATAGAAAAATAAGCTATACCAAAATCAAATTTTTTCTTTATATATTATTATTGATTTAATCATTTATTAAAACATTTTTTATATTTTATTAAACAAATTTATTTTACTATTTAAAATCAATATTTACGGTATTGCTCACGGGACTCTTCCCATACTATTTATAAAAACTAATTTTTTATTTAAAAAAAAAATCATCGCATAAATATACTATATGTATTTTGTGTAAAAAATTGGTGTTAAGATATCATTGTTGATTAATAAATTATGAGCAACTGAAAAATAAAACATATTAATAAATTCGAAATACCAGGTTAAACAAAAAAAAATCCGAACCGTTCCGTAACCCGATTAGGGCGAGCCCCACGAACACTTTAGGTGAGTCCCACGTGTCCGTTCGAGGCCAAACAAACGCGATATACAACTGCAGAAAAAAGAAAAGTCAGATTTTTATATGTTTCTAGACACTGTCCTTTATCATTCATCTTACACGTGTCTCAACATTATTCGACAATTACACCGTTGTTGTTTCTTTTCTCCTCTCATGTTATCGGTTACTTCTTCTTATTTATCTCTTTCTTCTCTCTCTGCGTGCGCTCTCATGACTTTTGAGTTTTCATCACTTTCTTTTCCTACCCAACTACGTTTTCTTTAGATCCAACCACTTTTCTTACCAACAATCAATCGCTTCAATCTACCTGTATACTCAATTCATCACCACTCTCGTTAGGTCTTGCTTCCCCTTTTCTCTCTCTATGCCATTCCCTCAGGTTTGATTTCTCTTTTTCTCTGTTGATTCTTATGTTATGGTTTTTATTTTTGAATTTTTATTTGATTTGTAATTGGTGTTTGGATCTGGTTTTGATTCTTTATTGGAGTGGTTCAATTTTGGTAATTGGATGTTTTTATATTGTGGTTCGAGTAGATCTTGTGTTTTTTTTTTTGTAATTTAGGGTTTGTGAATTTTACTTGAATTGACTCTATGGATTGGTTTCTGACAAAATTGGGTAGATCTGGTTAGGGTTTTGATGTTTTTGTTGTTTTTAGGTTTTCTTTTGTTGCAAATAGAATAAAAATTATAATTCATCATGTTTATACATTGTACAAGTCATTGATGGACTTCAATTTCAAGTAATTGGTATTCAGTTTTGACTAAAACATGAAAATTATCTCTTACAAGACCTAGAAAGACCGTAGGAAATCTTATTAAGAAAGATATCGAGATGTACTAGTTCCATAGAAATGTTGTATCGGTATAACATTTGGATTCTTCAATACCGTCTATTCTCAGGACCGTGATTATCTATGGCCACTTAAATTTCATAAGTGGGATACTTTTAAAGGAATTTTGATTTGTGGTAACTTGTGAGACATTGTCATTCCTATAACTGTGTATTTGCATATTGTCTATCTGTAAATGAATCATGACTCTTTATGTTTGTGAGCACCTGCAGTTTTTGATGACTTTGCTGTGTTTTTCCTTGAACTGCAGTTGGGAAGGGTGTACTGGAGTCAACGTTTAGCTTCTGGGCACAAATTTATTAACAGTATTGCAAACCTGTTGGCCTTTTTGGGATGGGAAAGTGCAAGTGTTGTGGGAAGTTAGGAAGAATGGGGCCAAGGGATGGATCTAAGAGTGCTTATGAATTTTCTTTGATGTTGTCTCCTGTTGTTTCTTTTTGGGACTGCATTGTTCGTAAAATGAGGTACTCCTACAGACCTGAGTGGGTGTAGTGGTTCGATCTTTTCCGTTAGTACTAGTCTTCATACTTCAACTAATTAGAATTTATTACTAGCATAATAATAGTTTAGGTGAAAAAAGTTATAGAAAAATGTATACGCTCTAAAGGAATTCTCTTGAAGGATAGGGTTTTAGAACAGTCATTTTAAGTATTTATGTCTTTAGTAAGTTCAATGGATAACATGGCATGTAATAAAGGGCAACATGTGAGAAAGGCGAAGAAGAAGCAGGTGAAAGATGAGTTGGATCGTCTTAAGCAGGCTGAAAAGAAAAAGAGACGTCTGGAAAAAGCTCTCGCTACGTCTGCTGCCATCATATCGGAACTGGAAAAAAAGAAACAGAAGAAGAAAGAAGAACAACAGAGACTTGATGAAGAGGGTGCTGCAATTGCGGAAGCTGTCGCTCTGCATGTTCTACTCGGTGAAGACTCAGACGATTCATATAAGGTTGAGTGCAAGACTTGGGATGATTATAATCGTAATCTTGATTTCTTCATGGGTGGGAAAAGAGCCTGCTTTCCGAATCTAGATGGAGGCACATGGTCCGTCACTGCTGAAAATGGCAAGTGGTCTATCTCGTCCGGGCCTTTCGAAAACAACAATGTGCACGCTTCACCTTACGGAGAAGCAGTATGGGATCCTACACGATTCTCTGTCGACCTTATAGCAGCACAAGCAGTTAGATCACTCCAGATTGCAGAGAATGCAGATGAGGATAGGATTCTATTCTAATGGAATCCTTACATATCGGATTAATCGCGTCTTTGCCGGGGACTTGAGTCTTTTATTTTATTTTATTTGAGGTCTTTCATGTGTATATAACTATATTCTATATTATATATCGTGAGTCTTGTGTTTGTCAAACAACACATTCTGCTTCAGCTGTGATTGAACATGTTGTTAGTGTCCCCATGTTTTATTCTGATTTGCTTTACCTGTATGTGAGGATGCTAATTTTCTTTGTGGAGTGATGACTTTCATACTCAAGTATTGTAGGGAACTATACTTTTTTGAGCTGATTATCAATGGTAATAGTATAAATGGAGACCTCATGATTTATATATTGCACTGTTGAATAATTTATTACTAGTATTACATATTTACATCTCTCATGAATTAGTATAGGTGGTTTAAACAGTTTGTGATGTTGATGTTGGTATTTAAAGTAGTACTTCCTAAAATTCATTCTTTTTGCCAATGGAGTTATGATGTCATGTTTTTTGGCTTTTTGCAACTTTGGTATTCAGCAAAGTAATCAGCATTACCTCATGCCTTGCGTCAGTACAGGAATCCTAAATTCTGAGAATTGCTGTTTTTGGAATGCCGTGTGATTACTGTATTGCATATGCTGACCTAATAACGTTAAAACATACTCAAAAGTGTGAGTGTGGTGTACAAGATATTTGAGTGATTATTTCTTGTACTTTTATGTTAACAAATGCCAAGTAGTAGTACATCTCTGTGACTCACACACTAGATGCTTTAACATAGGTTATAGATTCAGTTAGAAGTAAGTTAGATACAAATTACTCCAGTTGTGAAGTTTCTTTTTCAGTATACAGTTCTACAAACAAGGCACCAATTAAAATAGTGATTTGAATAAGATGTAAAAATTGCATTTGTTTTTTGACTTAAAATGTACATGCACTAAACCTATGGTAATGGTAGCTTCCAGAACTATACATCATTCAGTCACATGGATTCTCAGCTTCTGAACTACTAGAAGTAGATGGTTTCACACCGTTAGTAATAAGCTTTTTCAACCAAGCATGTTGAACTCTAGGAGATTCTTCTTCTCTAGGGGAATCATACATATCAGCTTTAACATTATTTGTAACACACAGCAGGAATCTGTATGCTGTTTTGCTTGCTGATACAATCTCTGTTTTTGCATGCCGGAACAGCGATGCTGCATTCCTAGCCACTTCCTTAACAATATCACCAACGTTCGCAAACCTGTTAACCCAACCTGTCATAAAAGGTGTAAGAATACACAATGGAAGCTGTAAAATATATTAAAAAGGTAACAGTTCATCGCAAAGTTATATAGATTGACTCTCACGGCATTTACCTGGAGGTTTTGGAACGCCTAGTCTTCGACAAAATTCATCACAGAAGTGGTTGCAGTTTTTGGAGAAGAGATCATAAGAATTTCCAGGCCACTCTCTACTAAGTTCTCTTAATATTTGATTTACCTTGAAAATATTGTAGTTTGTTTTTCCTAGAACAAGGGATTTTCTATATGTAAACATTGTGTTCTTCCCTGAAGGACCACTAAAAACTCCAGTTCCTTCTTCACAGAATCCAAATGACCATTCTTCATCTCCATAAACCTGTCACAGCACCATATATTATAACTAAATCAATGATTCTGTATACCTATAATGAAGATTTTAAGGGAGACTCAAGATTCAAGATACAATCCAAATAACAGCAAAAGAAAACAAAAAGAAATATAAAAGAGACAGTGGATTAAGACCTGAACAGCGCTGTGGAATATTCCACCGAGACCAATACCGTTCTTGAAGATCTTGTTGATGTGAACAACGGTGTTGTTCGTCTTCTCCGAACCATTGGTCAAGTCGTACACGTGAAGTGTCACTTTCGCCATCTTCAACAAAAATCAGAGTGAGATTCTTGATTCTATGTACCTGGGGTTTGAATCAGAGTTAGATTCTGCTGCAAGAATCCTTCAACCTAATTTCTATCTTTGCCATTATCAAGAGTGAAAGTGTTTCTTGAATTTGTATCTGAGAGGGAACAAATATAACTGTGGCATGAAATGTGGCGCCGGTCGTTATAATTTATTACTAATGCTGCATAATTTCTTGGCCATTGATCGAGTCGGTTCGAGAGAAAAATTGAAAAAAGAAAAACTTATTATGAATAAGCAATTGATTGGATGAAACAGTGTATAATACTGGTATTAGTTTATAGAGTAGAAGTTAAACCTATAATTAGTGTAACTAACTCTATCATACTGGTAACTGTCATAACAGAATTACCAACTAACTGCCAACTGATACTAGCCCATTAACAGAATATCTTGAATACTGCAAAATGCACTTTTTCTCATTGACATATTGTTGTAACATTTCCTTCTCCTAGGATATATGTTTTTATTCATAGAATAGAGTGAAATAGTATAGTATTCTATTGTTTGAATAATTTTAAAACTGATGGCATAGAATGGAAAATGATGACATCAATTTCATTGGGTATCTTCATATATATCTAAATTATGTTCTATTCCTTCATAAAATATTCAAACTATAGAATAGGGCCCATGTGTTATTCCACTACTAATACAAACATACTTTTAGTATACCTACAACTAACATGCATAGCTCCTTTAGTTTCATTTCAAAAATTCAATGTCTTTTTTCTTTGTTAGCTTGTTTGGATGTGTTCTTTTTCTGTATCATCATTTGCAGTTGGTGAGGGATCTTGTAACACCATGGGAACTTTTTATTTTATAGCTGTAAGCTGCAAAGTCTAAGTCTATTGACCAAATTCAATATTAAATTTGAGTGAGAAAGCACTAAGAAGTAGACACTTCAACCGGTTTAACCGTGACTCCGTGATCTGAGTGTCATCACTCAATTGTAGGTGGCAAACAAACATGTCCATTCCGTCAAAGTCCGTTAAAAAATAAGGCCGGACAGGTAAAGTAAAGGAGACGGATTAAAAACCTTGGCTTGACCGTAAAAAAAATCATAAAGTAGGGCCGGTGGACCCTACCACCCCTTAGTCTAAAACTGGTAAGTATGTTCGTCTCGCTTATACCTTTGTGTGCCAAAGGAACGGAGCGGGGCAAGAAGTATGTTTGTCCCGCTTAGACCTTTATGTGTCAAAGAAACGGAGTGGGGCGGTCCAAAAACTTAGGCACGGTCCGCTAAAAATGGATGACTAAACGGGGTTTGACCGGCCTAGTCTGTTTTGCTTTCTAGTCCGTTTTGCTTTGCCGACTAAACGGGGTCTGATGGGCCTACTCCATTTTGCTTTGGCAAGCTAAACAAAGGGTCTGTTGGGCTTGACCTTCTTTGCTTTGGCGGGTTAAACAGGAGGTCTGACAGGTTCAGTCCGTTTTCAATTGTATAAGTGACTCGGTCAGTTTCAGTTCAAATGGTTTAAAACAGTTAAAATACGATATTGAGGTCCCGCCGATTCGATGTCCGATTAATTTTCTAAAACATTGGTTACAAAGAGAAAAAAGTTGAGAGCAGCTTCCATAAGAAAGTGCTATTTTGAGTGGAGGCTATAATTCCATTGTCCCACACATGTTTAAGAATTGCACGCAGCTTCTTTTTGGCTGGATCCCAATATATTCACATCACTTATGGCGGCAAAAGGCTTCTCCATTTTCTTCCATAGGCCCCACTTAACCACGAGGAATCTGATTTATTAGATTATCAGACATAATGGTCAGTGATTACATAATTAGAAATTTATAACTTATCTTACTCTTACTTTTTTTCATAATTAATAATTTTCCACTTATGTAATTTGCACATACAATATCAATGGAATGAGCACTATTTCAACAAGTACTCTATGGTGGAAAATCATGTTAAAAAATTAGAGCAGATGATTAAGGGTTGGAATTGAAATTAGAACTTTTAGCTGAAATACTTATTCCAATTATATCATCCAAACAGACCTTCACAAATAAAGCTCTAGAATTAACTGTTACTGCATAACATGAATATTGAAGCATCTCTCCAATGTCAAACAACAATGATATTCAAGCATTTTGTAATAAATTATCAGTGAACTATAAGGAGCCTAAATCACCCTTTTGTTAGTATATGAATACATATTGAAAAAGAAAAGAGAAAGCTTAGGCACGTAAAGTATAATAACCAAAGATTATTCATCTACCATTATTATTCATGAGCTGGGAAAACACTTGGCTAGTACTAACATCTGAACAATCATTATCATAATCTCTCTCTATTCTTCTGCTGGTAGAGTTTTCATGAATTGTTCTTGTTGTTTCGTAATCTGCTTCGCTACCACCGCTATCATCGTGTATCGCTCTTTGTTGTTCACTTTCTTGAAGCTGAAGTGCATATTCCAAATTCCACAAGACATCACCCATAGTTGGTCTGTCGACACCATACTCAGCTAAACATTTCTCCGCTGTTTCGCCAAATTTCTTCAACGATCTTGGTTTGATATCGTCGACAATATGAGGGTCGACAATATGATCCAGCATTCCCTTCTGCAGCCATTCGATCGCCCATTCTGCTAAATTCACCTGTTCCCTAGTCAGTTGTGGATCAACGGCCGGTCTTCCACAAAGAACCTCGAAAAGAACAACTCCAAATGAATACACGTCTGATTTATCGGTAAGTTGTTGCCTCCGGTAATACTCGGGATCAAGATAACCAAAACTCCCTTTCACACCAGTACTCACATGTGTTTCGTTGATACATGGCCCTGACCTCGAAAGACCGAAATCAGCAACTTTTGCCACATAATCTTCGTCGACCAATATGTTGGTCGATTTAATGTCGCGGTGGATGATTCCTTGAGCAAAGCCAGTGTGAAGATAATGCAAACCTCTGGCCGCACCAATGCATACCTCGAGCCGCTGCTTCCAATTGAGAGGCGGTTGTCGTGACGAACCGTATAAATGCTTTTTCAATGGACCCCTTTCGACATACTCGTAGACAAGTATCATTTCTGAATTTTCTTCACAGAAACCAACTAGTGAAACAAGATGGCGATGGCGGATTTTGGATAAAATCGTTATTTCAGAGTGGAATTCCGGAAGGCCTTGTCTTGAGCCTGGCATACCTCTCTTGACAGCAACTTTTACATTGTCTCTAAGTACTCCTTTGTAGACCATACCAAATCCACCAGACCCTATAATCAAATTTCTATCAAAATTGTTTGTTGCTGATTGTATATCAGCAAAAGGGATCTTCATTCCAAGATATCCATAAGAACCGTGTTCGGATGTTCTACTAAGAGAACTCCCTCCGAACATACGCAAAGGCGTCCATCCCACACTCCCAACCGTAGTTTCTTTTGGTTTCTTCTTCCTGCATTTGGTAGCAAGTAGAAAAACAGTTACAACCAAAAACAAGACAACAATTCCTCCAACAATCGAACCTATCAACCCCCATAAATGTTTCCTCCTGTGCACAATCTTAGTATTGTCGACATCGTTGACCATCTTCATTATCTCTGCACCATTCAATATGGCATTAATCCTTATAGAACTACTCAGCTCAGAAGGACCAACACTTATTTCAATAACACCCGAATCGTCCGAATTAGCAACAAAATCCACATACACCGGTGATGCAAGAGTGTGGAATGTAAGCGATGACAAATCAAAATCCTTATATGCAATGTAACCATTGATATACACATCAAAGTAAAGCAAATTGAGAGAAGTACTAACTATATCACAGAAATGCAACCGAATCAAGTGCGAAACACCGTCAGAAGCCACGGGAAACTTCCATGTTATATTAAACGTTGAAGCTAAACTTGTGTTTTCTCTATTCATCTGTTGAGCAGTCATGTAAACATTTTCAGGCGCGATCTCTGGAGTCGCGCCTCCCTTCTCGTAATCAGGTGTATGAGTGCTTACTGCATGTTTAGCTGCTTCCTTAAAAACCAAATAATCCTCATCAGGAATCCAAGTCCTCCAAAGGGTATCATTAAAAGGAGTTACTTTCACACCTCCAACATTAATCCTATGAATAGTTTCTAAAACCTGAGATGAAATGTTTCTGTACTCTTCCATACCAGAAGGACCAACCAACCTTGTTCCATAATCTATAACAAAATCTTCAGGAGCAGTAAAAACTTCCACAGCATTTACAAATCCAAAACCTGAATTAAAGGGTCTAAACAAAATTTCAAGCAAGTTTGACTCAATCTTCAAAATAAACTCTTTAATCACAACCTCACCAGGTGGCTTAAACTCACTTAGAACCGAAATTCCATTAACAAAAACACTAAATTTTGCAGATTTCAAGTCAAAACCCTGATCTTTAAAGGGAAAGAAATGAAAACGAATCAAATGAGTACCATTTTTCTTAATATTGAACCTGTATCTCCCAGTGGTGATGAAAACTCTGGCTGTCTGATACAAAGTTTGCAAATTTGGAGATGGGTTTTTGTTCATGAGAGAAATGGAATCATCTGAAGAGAGAAAATTCAAGCCTGGGTTTGTTGAATCACTCATGAAGACTCTATTGAAGATTGAAGCATTGTTGTGTGATCCACAGTTAATTAAGTAGTTGTCTATAGGAACAAAGGAAAGTGAACAAGGTTGAAAGAAGAGAAGGATTAAAAAGATAAGGTTTTGTGTCTCCATGAATGAAGGGTTTGATTTTTTGGTTCCTTGAAGAGTGTGAAGAAAACTCATGTCATTACTCATGAGAGTTGTGAGAGGATACTACAGAGAAGAGTGCACTAAACTGTAACAAAAAAGACAACAGAGATAGAAAGACAGTGACTTTAGACCCACACTGAAAGATTTAGAAGAATATATATATATATATATATATATATATATATATATATATATATATATATATATATATATATATATATATATGTGTTAAAGTCAAAAGGGACTGCTTATGCTTTTGATAATATTTGTTGAAAAAAAGGCATTATTTTTGGACATTTCACACAATTCACAATAGTTTTCTTTTCTCTGATATGTCATAAATAAGGGTAGGAATTATGAAAGAAAGTTAAATGACTTTAGGTGAGTCATTCTATGGTTGAAAAATAATTACTAAATTTAGTATTGGAGGGGCCAGAGAAGGATATGAAAACAGACATTGTTTTTTTAGTCTTACAAAGCTCTTTCTACATGCATGCCCTTATATTGTATAGCAGAGACACTTTAAATTGAAAGTCTATTTAATGTTCCAATAGGTGTAGGTGTATAACATTGTCATTGTTTGAAAATATGATTTTCATTTTTGATGAATATGTGTAAAATACAAGAATTTCATAATGCACAATAGAAAATTAATTATGTCTAATGAAAACAAACTACTATTCCATATCTTCTCACTATATGTCATAATTATAAAATATATTTTCTGAATATATACACATTATATCACTTCCGCAATTGAAGCGGAAGGTTGCCATATATTTAGACTGTCTCGGAAATCTTAAAAGAGTATTAAGGAAAGATCCTTGGTGAAGATATCCACAATTTGATAATATGATGGAACATGCAAGACACGTATTTGTCCACAAATTACTTTTTCGTGAACAAAATGAATATCTATCTCGATGAATTTTGTGTGTTAATGTTAAACTGAATTATAGGAAAGATATATTGCACTAACATTACCACAATATATCATAGTAGCTTTGTGGACCCAACAATGTAGTTCTAAAAGTAAGTTACGTAACCAACATGATTCAAACCATATATTGGCAACACCATCGTATTCAGCCTCAACACTAGGTTTGGAGAGTGTTGGTTGACGTTTGAAAGACCGTGAGAGAAGTTATCACCAAGACAGTAATCAGAGGTAGAACAACTGGTGTCTGGACATCCACCATAGTCAGCATATGTGTAAAAAATTATTGATCTAATGGATAAGGGATAAAGATGCAAACCATAATGACTAGTACCATGTATATATCACATAATGCGTCCGAGAGTTGGCATGTGATCGTCCATTGGGTCGTGCATAAATATACATATTTGTTGAACTACATAGGAAATGATCGGTCTCGTAAAAGTGAGACACTGTTGAGCACCAACAAGGCTATGGTATGGAAATGGGTTTTCATATGGATTGTTGTTTTTGGCGTTTGAGCTTTGGTTTGGTGTTAACTGGAGTGGGACATGATTTGCAAGATGACATGCCCGCTCGTTCAAGAATTTCTTATGTATACTTTTTTTGAGACAAATATAGACCACCATCGTGCCAAGTGACCGCAATATCCAAAAAGTAATTGTGTGGTCTCAAGTATTTCATAACGAATTCAGAGTTAAGTCGTGATATGATAGACTTATGAAGATCATCTGAAGAAGTAGTAAGAATAATATCGTCCATATAAAGAAGAATGTAGGTCATATGTGTATATTTCTATCAAAAAAACAGAGAGCTGTCAGACTTACTTTGAGAGAATCCAATAGAAAATACATAATCTGGAAATTGTTTGTACCATGCTCTTGAGCCCATGCAAATATTTTCACAGAAGGCATACATGATAAGGATGATTCATATCCTTAAAACCCAAAGGTTGATGCATGTACAATATTTCTTTAAGTTCACCATGTAAAATAGAATTTTTTACGTCTAACTTATGAATTAACCATGATTTCGATAAAGAAAGATTGATAACCATTCAAATGGTGGCCGATTTAACAATTGAGTTAAATGTATCTCTACAATCCACACATACTTGTTGACCAACATCATCACTTACAAGTTGGAGTTTATGCTTCTTAAAAGAATTGTCAAATCTTTCTTTATGTCTAAAAATCCACATAGATAGAATAACATTGACATCTAGTAGACTGAACTAAATCTCACGTCTTATTTTGAATAAGAGCAATGTATTCATCATTCATATCCATTTTTCAATTTGGATCTTTTAGTACTAATACATGGTTACAAGCGAGGGGAGATTTTGTGACATAGGTGCGTAGGTTAATATATTCTTAGTTGGCTTTAAAAATTCCACTCTCGTAGCTGCTTTGGTGTCAGAACTGAAGGTAGCATGATAAATGGAAGGAAAAGGGATAATATGTGGAGTAAGGTGGAAGGCTTTGTGTGGACCAATTGAGTATTATTTTGGGTTGATGTTTGTGTTTGGGCGATACTTTCTGGGTTAGACTGGGTGTGTGGTTGAGGAAATTGGGAGAGAGGTTGAGCTGGTTCGATTCGATGTGGTGTTTGTGTAGGAGCCTTGTTGGGCTAGTTGTGATTTTGTGAATTTGGTTGAGTGTTATAGGTCGGTTTATTTTGAATTTGGTCAAATTGAGTTATGAGGTGGTTTATCATGTAAGGAGATAATTCATTATTAAGAAATTGATCATTTTTTAATATAGGGGTGTGCAACTTTGAGAAAGGAAATCCAGATTCATTAAAAATGACATGACGATAAAGATGACTTTATTTAGCGATGTATCATAACATTTGTAACAATGATGATTGGAAGAATATCCTAAGAACACACATGGGATTGGAGTTTATTTATTATAGTGTTAGTTTGGAAATTTTAGCTAAAGAATTTGACAAAGAATGGTAATGACCATGTTTGAAAATGTTAAGTGTTAAGAGTCTCAAACATAACTTTGACATATGAACCATGTCGACTAAAGATGGTTCGACTAAGTTATCATATGATATGGGACATATTATATTTTAACACCTACAAAGTCTGGTTAGAAGAGTCTCAGGAACATATCCACAAGATTAGGATCACTCTCTCTTCAAGACATGTCCAGAATCTCGAAAAGGTTTGCACAAATCAACACTTCGACAAGTGTCGGGTTTGACACATCCATCAGATGTTGAGGACTTGGGATATTCTTAAGTCAAAAGATATGGTGATTTGAAGGTATTTTGACGCCACAATAGGAGACCAAAGATTCTTGACAGAGGCAATGAGGGGGTTCATAGGCAGTTATCAACATGATGGGTGGTTTGTAGAAGTTTAAATATTAAAGACGCGTGGAAGAAAACTAGAAGGATGAAGTCCATGTAAAGCGGTATGTGTCGAGTTCTATGGAGGTAACCGTTGTCGATGATTAACATTGTATTGGTATATAATTTGATCCCATTGTTGTGATTAAGGGTCACAAATTTTATTTATTGTCTATAGAACTAAAGTATCTGAATCACGTAGAGAAACAGTTTGTGAGAAATGTATGAGTCAGCGTCCTTTCTTTAAATTCTTTAAGCCTTTTCAATTGAAGCATTTACTTTTATGACATTTATTATGATATTGTTTATTTTCTTCTTTCAAAGAAATTTTACATTGTCTCAATTAGTGTTTGTATTCAGTTTGTCAATATTCAAACATCTATGTTCCAATCACAAACATTTTTCGCTGTATTTTTTACACATATTGTCCTTAGAATTTTTTCGAGTTTAATCCATTTAGTGAGTTAAAACTCGTGATTGTTTACTAAAAATACTTGTAAACATGTAGTTGACGAAATAAGGGTTGGCATAAACAACAAAAAACTTTTAGGAGTAGGATGAGTCATTTTGAAAAATAATTTTGAGTGGCCGTTGATACTTCAACTTTTTATTTGGTAAAATGTTGAATAGATAAGTTGGCATTTGTAAAGCATGGTACAAACAATTTGGTGGTATAAACGCATGAATAAATAAAGTCTAAATCATATTATTAATGGAACAATTTTTTTGTTCAACTTTTCCATTTTTAGATGAGGTACGGGGACACGAAAAACAAAATGCTTCACAAAGTGTTTGAAAACTACTATTAACATATTCTATATCATTATAACATTGAATATTTTAACTTTCCGATGAAATTGAGTTTTAAAATATACTCTTAAATTTTCAAAAGTTGGAAAAACTTGAGATTTGTGTAAATTTTGAAAAGTCCACAAAAAATTCGAATAGTCATCCAAATAGAGCACATATTATTTGGGACAAGAAAATACTCAATACGAGAGATGTCCATAAATCATTATGTAATATATCAAATAGCGTACAAGTATAGTTACGAGAATTAATAAAAGGCTTTTTAAAAAGTTTACCAAGAGGACAAGAATGAGAAGATGTTGATTTTATATTTGAAGTTGAAGTACAATCAACAGTGGCGGAGCCAGATAAAAAAATTTGGGATGACCGCTAACGTAAAATAAAGATTATAAATAAAATGTAAATAGTATTTTAAATAAAACATTAAAGTTAAAATAAATACAAAGTTAATTACTAAAAATTTAAATTACATGACTTAAAACTACCTTAAAGTAATGCTTTACGCGTTCCGAGTGACTTGAAATCGTCAATAATTGACTCCGAACTAATGCTTGCACTAATCTCCCTTTCAATATATACTGTCATGCTATCTCCAAGAAACTCATCATCCATCTTGTTTCTCAACTTATTCTTAATAATTTTCATTGCTGAAAAAGACCTCTCAGTTGTGGCCGTAGAAACGGGAAGAGTCATGATAAGACGAAGTAGTCTATCAATCAAGAAGTAAGTTTCAGCCTGTCCAGATGCAACCAAACATGAACATAGTTCTTGAATAGTTGATAAATTATTCAAGTTTGATGCTTAACGAGCAACAAATAGAAAATGTTGGAGTTGAAATTGCAAATTATTCTTCTCTTGATCACTAAAATCCATAGGATAATATTTTTCAACTAAAGAACAAATAGTATCAATGCTAAAAGCTTTATATCCATCCTTTGGAGATAAAGAACAAGAAAGAGTTAACAAATCCATTGTCTGCTCACTGAATCTGCTATTCAACTCTTGTAACTGTTTGTCAATGGTAGTGAAAAAGATTTTAACTTTAAAGTAATGTTGAATTGTGACTTGATTCTCTTCAAGACGGGAACGTCCAAATCTTGTTGTTGAATGAACATCATTAAGATCAGGAATCTCAATACCATGCTTTTCACAAAAATATACCACTTTAGTAAACAATATATCCCAACCATTTTCTCTCAAACCTTGAATAAGATGTTTTGTTGAACGAACCAAGTTCATAGCATTAACTACATCTTGATTTTTTTTGTAAGGCTTGACAAAGCATATCTGTTATTCCCATGATTTCTTTTATCAAGTGCAAAATAAATATAAAATCAAATGCCTTCAAGTAATTGTAACAACTATCTGCATCCCCACGTGTAGCATAACTCCCTCTATCTTTTGCAATTTTTTTAAAACTAAACAAGTTGCTTCATACATGTTTATCAAGCTAGAAATTGAATCTTAATGTGATCCCCAACGAGTATCTCCAGCTCGTTTCAATGTACCAACTTGATTTGCACCTTTACCAGTTACAATCTCATCAATCTCTAACAAATAAGAAATTTCTTCTAATTGGGAAACTTGTAACTCATCATGACGCTTTGTAGAAGAACAAACAACATTCACAACAAAGATCAGCTTCTCAAAAAATTTATGAACAGGTTTGACTTCTCTTGATGATGTAACTAATGCAAGTTGCAATCGATGAGCAAAACAATGAACATAGTATGCATAAGGACAATCCTTCATAAAGAGGGCTTGTAAACCATTCCATTCTCCTCTCATATTGCTAGCACCATCATACCCTTGGCCACGAATGTTAGAAACATCAAGGTTATATCGAGAAAGTATATCACACATCAAAAAATCTCTCTTGTATTAAACCAACTTTATCAACAAATCTTAATACAAGAGTCATTTGTTCCTTTTTTGACTCATCACTAGCTTCATCAACAACGATACAAAATTTGGAATCACCAATTTCCTCACGAATACTCTTTTTCACCCTACTAGAAAGAATTTGCAAGAGCTCTTTTTGAATTTGATGTGAAGTATACTTGCAATTTTGTGGAGCATTTTCCAACACAACTTTTGCAACTTCATCATTGTAGGATGCTAAAAGTTTCAATAACTCAAGAAAGTTACCTTGATTTCTTGATTTGCTACTTTCGTCGTGACCCCTAAAAGCACAAGCTTGTAGTGTTAACCAACGAACAGTGTCAATTGAAGTCTTGAGTCGTAACCGATTATTCATTCTTTGACTTGAACTTTGCACTTGAATAACATTTCTAATATGACCATCTTGATTCAACAAGTCTTGACAAGCTTTCATTGCATTGTTGTGTGGTGAGCAAGGATCCTTCCCTATGTGTTTAAGAAAGGAACAAGGTTTTCCATTCCTAACTTTCTTCCAATTTCTAAAACCCATAGAAATAAAGACAAGTGATCCGGGACGTCCACTTAGTTTTTTGCTAAAAAGGTAACATGGTAAGCAATATGCGGCATCTTCAGATGGCGAATATTCTAACCATGATGGAAATATGCTAAACCAAGTATATTGAAACCTTCTCGGATGATCCTCGTTACCGAACAAAGGATAGTTTTCTAAATGAATTTGATATGGACCCCATTTTAGATAAGCTCTTCGTATTGCATCCACTTGATTTGGTGGATATTGCCAAATCGGAGGACGCTTTCCAGGATCGCGTTCCAAAGAATTTTCAAAACCATGATGCTCTTCAATTGTTAGATTCTCAAGAATTATTTCAAATTCAGATGTCGGGATTATAATTTCTTCATCTCTCTTTTCTCTTTCAATTTCACATGCTTTCCTTTTGAAAAAAGAATCAATTTTCCTATTATTCATCTTTACTCTTCCTATAATATCATATCAGATCCAAAAATCAATTTAGAGAACATAAAAATTAAAAGAGAAAAAAATTAATAAACTTAATTAATCAACTTTAATCCGTTTTCAAATACCGGTAACTTCACTATTAGAAATTAGCAGCAACAATGATTAAATAAACCTTATTACAGTGTATAACTATATTTGTAAATTACAGTGTTATGAATTGGCTTAATAAACCTCATATAGATTATTTTAACACATCAAGAAAGAAGAACCCTAAAAATCTCAAAAACACAAATCAAGCAATCACTTTAATTTGTTACTTTTTATAAAAGAAGAATGAATGAAGTTTTTTACCTGTTAGATGCCGATCACTTTAATCTATTCCGATTCCGGTGCCGGTAGCAAACCCATATGAGAAAGAAAGGAAAGGTAGGAACTTTTTACCTTATCTGTATTTTAACCTAACTTTGAATGAAAAAGAAAAAATAAAAATCAATTTTAATTTAAAATAAGGATATTTTAGTAATTTAATATATATGTATTAAAAAAAATAAAAAGTTGAGGGGTGGCCGTGGCCTTCCCACGCCCCCCTCAGTTCCGCCACTGACAACCAATCAATTTATTTCACCTTAGAGAATCTAAACTAGGTTCTCCTGGATGATCTAAGCGCTCGTGCCAAATAGAAGTAGACAAGGCTGAAAAGGTGGAAGAAAATATGTTTTTATTTTTGGTGATGTTGATGATGGAATATATCTGACCTTGAAACTCACTTCTCATTAGTACCATCTATGTCTGAAAATCCTTTACAAAAAAGAAAATGAATCAAAATCAACATAAACATGGTTATTGGCAGTGAATTTACAAATATAAATTAAACTTTTTAATCAATTTTGATGCATGAAGGACATTTGTTAAACCGTGACTAAAATAGATTGACAATTTTCGACAATAATACTATTATTTTTGCTCAAATTAAAATAAGATGAGAGATTACCCTGCATTGAAGTCATATGAGATGTTGAGTCGGTGTTCATGTACCAAGATGGGTCAGACTGAACAAGATGAATAGTGTAAAGAGAATATTCAATATCTATTGGGCTCGACCAAGTTGTAGTAAAAGCAGTAGGTTGTGGCTTAGATCCAAGAATGTCAACTTGTTGAGTTTTTGGACCAGCATTATGTCTGACCTAATAAGATGCATATGGGCATGTAGGAGGAGATCAAGGAGAGAACTTATGCCACTGTTCCTAAGGAGTAAATGACTGCCACTATGCGTGTTATCTACGATCACCACCATCACTATAATGGCGCAAATTGTCGTTGTCGAACCCATTGGTGCCATTAGGATGCTCTTGCCAAAGCTCCACCCCTATTACCGTGGTTGAAATTTCATCCCCCATTACCGTGAGTGTTGTTGTTGTTGAATTGGAGATTGAGATTTCTTTAAGGAGAGTCAGAAGGCAAGAATTTTTCATCAAAATTTTGTGATTTCACAAGTATAGTTGCCAAAGATGTGGAGTTGCCAGATTCACACGCAACATGATGTATCATGGTTGACTCTTCTAGTTCCAGTAGATATTTTTCCGTTTCAAATGCTGGCAAGGGATCATGTTATTGGATGTATGTGATGAATCTGACATACTAGTTAATCAACCATAAGATTATGGGTGTTTAAATCCAAATCAATTCAAATAAAAATAGCAAACCGATTTAAAAAACTAAAAATCGCAACAACAAAAAAACCCAAATATTTTTGCATGTGTTTAGATTTTCTTTTATAAAAACTGCTCATATTAGATCGAATTTTGAATTTATTATTCAAAATTGATTCAAATCAAATCGAACCGTGTGTATACATATATTTTAATATTTATTATTTTTTGGTTAGTATGATATATTATGTTAATTTATGACCTTTTAATTGATTTTATAGTAATATTTATTAATTTAGTTTATCTATTTTTTTCGTAATAATCCATTTGTTTCAAATATAGTAGTCTGTTCTATTTTAATTTTTAATATAATATATGCCATATACTATCTCAAACCTATTGTTTTATAGTATGTTTTATAATATTAAAATTATTAAGAAAATTATAATTTATAATTTGGATATCCATAAATCGTTCCATCGTGTTTTTTAAATTAGTCATTCAAAATTGAACCAGATTGCAAATAATTTTATTTTTGGATTAGATGAGTTTTTCTTTCAAAACTGACCAAAGCCGCACCACTAACACCCATACTAAAGATCATCTTCAAAGAAAGACGAGTGATGTTGGCGGGAGAATCAACATTAGCTAGTTGAACGACATGGGGTTTGAGGTTGTAATTAACTTTGGTAGACAACAAGTCTTCTAAATTCATATTTGTGAATTGATGTTTGAGGTTGACTTCTCTCGAATGCTTGTTGTCTTGAAAAGACATCAACAATTCTCTTTCAATAAAAGTGTCATCGACCACAAGGATAAAATTGAGAAGGAATACATCCATTGTAAACAACGACATCGAAACGGTTCCAAAGTTCATAATCACATTTCTTTGTTTCTTCGATTGTTTATTGAACTTTTGTATCATTTGGAGAAATAATATGATCAAGTACGTTATGAACACGAGCTTGAACTTGGAAAATGGAAGACCAAGAGAGATAGAAGCTTATGTTGTCTAATGCGACCATAATGATGGATTTCACGTTGGTGATTGCAAAAGTAGAGTAAAATTTGGATGGTGGTATTGTTTGCTCCGCGGGAGTTGAGATTTATGATAATTTCGAGTCAGCCATTGTCATACCCCGATTTTGATCCCGAAATTTTTCCATTTTTTCATTTGCATACATTCGTCAGTATAAAATGGATTTTAATATTTTGACTCTTTTCTTTTTTAATTTGATTTTAATTTCAAATTAAGTTTAATTCCAATTGTCAATTTAATCTTATTTGTTTATTTTTACTAATGATTCGCACTCTAATTGACTTTAATTTCCAAATGAATGTTAGAGTTGACATCAAAGTAATTTTAACCAATTATAGATTGATTCGATTTTAATTGGTTTTGTTGGTTTTTTTTGAAACAAAAGAATAGAGGTCATCATAATTCAAAGTTGTGTATAATAGGTTACATGTGATCATGACAGTATTTGAATTTTGAAATCCTTACACAAACTTGCTTCATCCTTTAAAAGACACATCAGGAATAAACATTGCTTGAATAAAGAGCAAAAGTTGTATGGACCTCACGTCCCTACATGACCCGCCATTAATAAGTTCAGACAGTACGTTTATAGGGCCATTCATTCATACAGGAGTAATCAATATAACAATAAGGTGTGAAAAATATTTTGCAAGAAAAGTGTGATAAGGGCATAAGGAAAAAGAAGAGTTTGTGTCACAGGAGGCTACAAAATTGTCTCCTTATGAGCCACAGGAGATCCTAAAGAATTTTAGGCAGAAGAGTGAAATGCATTGGCATCTGAGACCGATGTTGCTCAATTTGTCAAGGATGCAATTCTGAGCACTAGGAGAATATTTTGCACTACTGGCAGTTGGTTGCATCAAATGGCGATTTTCTCTCAAGCTCACTCATCCACAATAAGTACAGCAAACAATTTCTTCACAATAAAGTGCATAATGCCGGAGGTTGTACACTTAGCTCCAAAACCTGCTAGGATGTTACAGAATGGTTGAGTCACCGTCGGCTGCAACAGAACCGCATATGATAAGTCCAAAATAATAAGCTGCTATCTAACCTTCCGCAGAGCCTAATTGCAAGTCATTCTGCACTGATAGCAACTGCTCATCCGGCTTACAATGATAGCAGAAAGCTTGCGACACCCTTTGATTTTGGGGCTGAACACAGGAAGCCTGCAAGAAAAAACCTAAACAGCGACACAATGCCTAAACCAACACCATCATAAGATCAAATTCATGTACATCCATAACAGAGGGAACCAATGGTTGAAATTAAAAGGGGTGAAATGCAGCTTTTACAAACAACACGTAATGCTCAACCGGGTGCCACAAAAACGCATAAGAAGTCCAGCATGTACCTGAAACAAAGAAAATGCTGTTCCTGTTACAACACAAAAAAGAAGGTCATGAACGACATAAAACAGTACACAATTAGACCTGCATAACCCAAACTCATAGCAGTCAAAGGCGATTACTCTTTTATTCCGACGGAACTTTCCTCGGGACAGTAACGCCGAATTCCCGCCAAATCTGCAGCCCACGTTAATGAAGTGTTTTATGAATTTGCCAAGAGATTACTAAGGGCTCAGCTGGCTCAAAATCCAGCAGGGTTGGTTCTTGTTGATAGACCCGCCGAAGGATCTAGTGCTGCATCATGTTGTTCATAAGTGGTTCTGCTGTACTTACCTGCCTCCCTTAAATTCCTATTGTTTTCAGTGGTTTGTACGTACTACACAGTATTTTGTTATCACTGTTATATGGAGAGCTCCAACTGTGTATGATGGATGCAATTTGCCACACAGAACTTGTTGATTAAATATATATCCCTTGGAATGCATATTCACTCAACAGATTAGAATTGCAATCAAAGAAGCTGAATGAACTCATCAAGTTACCCAACCATAACCTGCAAAAAGAAATTAAAAGAATCACATGAAGTCACTTCTTGTTGTTGCATTTGAGTGTGAGCCTCTATGCATAATCCGTTGGCTGCAGTCGAAATTGCGGATTTGGATACGCCGAGCAAACTCTATTAGCCTCCTGGAGTTCAGTCTTTTCGCATGGTGTGTGGGAACTTCCAAAGAAGTGTGATTTTACTCCTGGTGTCCCTGTTAGGCCTGTGCTGTCAAAAGCAACCAAAGATGTAACAGAAATTCTAATTAAGTCTCGGGAAGTAGAGCTTACGTGTGAATATAGCCATGATGGTAACAAGCTCAGTTGGATTTTGCGTCAAGAATGCCTCCACTTCTTTCAAAGTATTGATTGCAGGTC